>NW_014577556.1:87694-89017 GCF_000485595.1 Priapulus caudatus | reverse complement strand
CACCATTTATATAAGAACATATTGAGGCTAACTTGGAAAAATCTATGTTCTTATACGCTTTTACAAGATTTTCTGAAGGAACAGAATTAAGGTTCCAAATACATCTCCAAACTTGCTATAAGCTTTTGTAGCAGTAAAGATTTGATTTTCTGATTTAGGGTTAGGGAATCCTTCTTATCCTTGAGCAACTGAATGCAATCGCAGTCACCATGTTTTTGTACCACCTTCTTAACACAGACACCCGCATCATAATATAATATTTTTTCCTGTTATGTGGCAAATCTAATACCAAAGGAGCATAGTCCGTACCTTCTGCTATGCTATTCAATGAATAACTGCTTGTATTTTTGCTTCTTATTTCAGCAGCTGACATGGAACCAAGGTAAAATAGATATTTGGCAGTATCTATCTGACAGTTAGCCCCATCTGGGTGGGATAAGTTGAGTAGTGATGTGATCATTGTTTGTTTCAGTGTATCTCTAAAATGTTTTGGACCAAGATTGTCCCTGAAACCCCCCTTTCTCCTGATTACACGGAATAAGTTTTAAAAGCAATCTTGGTTAATTAACCGCCTAGTGAGTAAGAAATCAACACAGACTTTAGACAGACTTTAGATTATCCCATATTAGAAATAAGGAACGGATTGTCAAAACCCAGCCTTCAAAGCAAGGTGGCCGATACTTGGCACCCCTTGAATCATAATAAAAGAGTTTTTTGAAGACTTCATAACATTCTTTCAATAATTCATGATGTATGGTATTGTCCTTGATAGCAGATTTATAAGGCTTGGCATTGTAAAGATTAAGACTATTAAAACAGTCAAAAAGACTGTCCATTCGCTTTATGAAATTTGCAGTTTCATACGCATCATAGCTTATTTGTCCAGCACATATATAATTTAAAAGTGCATTATAGCACGTATTACTGAAAATCTGTGTGGCACGTCTAACTTTCATTTTTGAGAAGGGAGTGTGATATGACTTTTCGTAATTTTTAGTCAGTGGTATAATGGAAAAAGAATAATACAGACAATAGCGTGTTGTCATGATGACTGATAAATACAAATATCATCAGACTTCACAGCAACAGATTGGAAACAGTCAAATGATGAAACGAAAGTACAGTGCACTATATGCGCGTTACTATAATGACTAATAAATAAAAACAAACAAACATTAGAGTAATGGAGAAAAAATAATTCAATCAATCGTTACCATGAAGACAAATAGCAGAAAACGTGCAAGCCACACACACACGCAAACACACGCACGCACGCACGCACGCTCGCACGCACGCACGCACGCACGCACGCACGCACGCACG
>NW_014577556.1:63423-87684 GCF_000485595.1 Priapulus caudatus | reverse complement strand
GATCTTGCCCAACACGTACACGCATGATTGCCGGCAATGGGACGCTCTGACGATGCCGAGTGTTGTGTGTGTGTGCGTGAGAGACAGAGAGAGAGAGCGAGCTAGGGGGTGTGGGTGTGGGTGTGGTGTACGTGTTAGTGGTGTATGTGTGAGCCAGAGAGAGAGAAGCTGGGCATGTGTGTGAAAGAGAGAGAGAGAGCGAGAAAGGACGGAGAAAGGATAGACGGACAAGCAGAACGTCCCGTGCGCAATTCATGCATGTCCGTGAGTATCGCGCGCATCACTGTGCGCAGGGGTGTCCGGATGCGTAGCCTGGAGGATAGGTGACCGTTCCGGACGCGAGCCACGGGGATATAATTTATGTGTCGTGTGGCAGTGGCAGCCAGGCGTTTGGCAGATGAGCATTGGACGGCAGTGACAGGAAATTGTCTAGCGAACTAATAGGAAAGAGGAGTATAAGAACTTTAAGACTTTGTAGTAAATAGATTTCTATTATATTAGCAGTAGATTTGATTGAAACGTTCCAAGTGCTGTGCTGTTGGCATTATGACGCAGTTGTCAGCTTAAACGCAGGATAGCTGCGCTCAGCTTAGAAAATGCAGCTCTAGTCTTACACGTTTGGGTTCTTAGCAGGTCAATCGATCTCAGTTTTTGTGGTCGGAAACGAAGCGGGTAGCTTCCGCCATAAATTAAACGGACATACACATGTCGTTACATATGAATCATTTTCGGATAACTTTGAACGAAATTGATTGCTTCAACGCAAATTGCGACTGCAAACGATGCCGTAACAAACCGCGATACCAGCTGCCATCTGGCGGACAATAATAAAACCACGTTTCTCATTTATACACAAGTGATTACAATCTCAAAACTCGCGTCCAAAAAGTCACTATGCACAATATCCGTCTAATCGCACATAACAGAGAATCATACTAGTCTTATACTCTAGATCAACTAAGTGTTCCTGATCTAGTTCTAGGCAGCATATACCATACAGAACAACCACATTATGTTTACCACAAAGATCGGTTGTAGAAACAAACGAAATAAAAAAGTAGTTGTTCTAATTCAATTATTTACAAATATTTATTGCCCTATATAATCCAATATCTAAGCATATTTTTTTTACACGAAAAACTGAGCAAGTAAAAAACTTTCACTATATATTCTTACATGCAATGAATGTGTAGACAAGAAAACTATGAATGTAAATCATCGCATGTCCAAGTTTCGACTAATACGCAGGAATCTGGAGCATATGTTCACTTAAGATATAGAGCTACACATGACAGCAATGGCGTTACAATTTACCGATATTGCTCAGATGAGACTGTGATACCTTACTTCAAGAGCAGTGAAACATAAATATAGGTTCATAATAATTGGAATAGGACGAGCATGTACGATGAGCGTACTATCTCAGTTAGCGTCAAAAGACTTGCGTTTTGATCGGCCGGGGAGCAGCTTTGGTTCGAAAAAAGGGCCTTAATCAGGCTCAAAACGTGGGTAAAACGATTACAGAATTGCCATCCTTCAGCACATAAATGTGGTCTAAACCGGCATAAGCACGGAATTCTAGTAAACTCCGGCTTGCAAAGTTTTCCCATCGCTACCAGCCGGTACTTACAATAGCCACTGTTCCGTACTGTGTCAGGGGATTAACAATGAAACAGGCACTGCAGGTTTTACAAGAGAGGTAATTAGTCCTTGCGTGCGCCCCGTTAAAGCATTTGTCTCTTTAAAATAACGCGTCTTGGACAACTTTCAGTTATGGGTATGTTGGATTCTATCATTACGTGTCCGCATTTTAATTGTAACTAGCTTTTTTGACTAAGGAGCACGTTATCTTTAAATTTGAGTATAATATATTCTAAAGAGGGTTTTTTAGTTTTGTCGATAAGAATTTACGAACCAATCATTTTAAGTGATAGCGATGTCGTACCTGAGACATATATTATTGTAAATATTATCAATTCGTTTATACTGGGCCTGATTGAATCTTGTTTGCAACCTTATTTTAATTGTTGTTTTTTTGTTTTTTTTTTTTTCGGTTTTTTTTTGTTTTTGTGTTGTATTTTTTTTTTTTTTTTTTTTTTTTTTTTGTGGTTTTTTTTTTGTTTTTTTTTTTGTGTTTTTTTTTTTTTTTTTTTTGTCTTTTTGTTTTTTTTTTTGTTCTGGGTTCTAACGCTTGTTAACACTAGTTTTGCAAGAAACTATTATCTATCTATCTCATGCTATCTTTTGTATGAACATTATATTGCTGGTGGTTTTACACTAAATAATGGACACACTTAATTTCGACCTTAGGTTGAAAATAATGATAAAATACATTCTTATAGGGCAAGAGTGGCTCGTCATTATCAACTTGTAGACGTTTGTTTGGTCACAGTCTGGCAGGTCCGTCTGCCATCAAAGCCTGGAGCGTCTACAGACAATATTTATCGCAATGTCGCAGACCGAAATTGTAAAAGTAATGCATCCTGGAAAAGAAGCAATTGAAGCGGTGCCGATGATTGGTGCAGGCCATGCCATTCGCGCGCTCGACTCTAAATCGGCCACTTGGCTTAACTGCTGGCTCGCTCACTCACAGCTGAACCTGAGGCCAGCAAACGGCTACAATCACGACATTATATAACACCCCACAACAAAGTACTATAACAAGCACAACATCGCCGACACAGTTTATTATCGGAATACTAGGACAGTCAAAACCTGGGTTCTGCGGGTACCACTATAGAATAAACAATTTGTGGGTTCTTCTTGAGCTGACTCTTGAGGCACAAGGCTTGACTGTAGTTGACCGAGTTCAGCGCTGCAATATTTAACATACTAGATGCCTCCTGTAGACCGTTACCAACGAGTCTCACACCACATTGTAGCCTTTACCAACGAGATTTTACCCGGATCTGTACTTACAACAGATTCAACCAGATTAATACAGGACAATAAAATTCCGCCTCAGACTGCATTTCTAGTTTATGCGCCAGACGAGCGCTGCAATGCGCCTCCATTGCATATGATTAGTAGACTACCAAAACGAGCCCGCGTACACAGTAACCACATACCTAGTAGACAAACTCATGGCCACCAAGCTGCAGTACGTTGACGCCCTTGAGTTAGTGCGAGGGCAAACAGACATGCTGCCCGATGTGGTGGAGTAGGTATCCTGGCAAGCTCACGCCTAGCCGGGCGCATACCAGAGCGGGAGCGCGCCAACAAGATGTCGCCACTGGGTGTACAACGCCGACTGGAACGACGGGCGAAGAGTGCGGGGACAGTGACCATGCTTCCTACCAATCAGTGACTCAGTCTTCTCTCTAAAATAAGTGTGCAGGGTTGTATGGCGCTTGTAGTGATCACCTCGCTCAGGTGTCGTCAGGGTACCTTAGCGACCCGCACTCCCAATAAGAGAGCTTTCTCTCGCGTCTCGGCTCTCCTAGTAACAGGGATTCATCAGTGGTAGCAGTTGCGATAGACAAGAGTGACGATCCACATCTGAAATGATTCTGCTCACTGTCTTGCTTATACACCATGACGACGATTCTTTATGTATCCTGCTGTATCAAGGAGCTGGTCTATGTGACTTGCTCATGCACTTACCTTTTCGAAAAGGTGGTTCGAAAAAGTTACAGATTCCAACATTCAGTTCTCGTGAGCATATCATACATACACAAGCCATGGCGCCACCTGTGGCAAACTGTAGAGATACAGATAGGACATCATTTAGTAAATTTGCGTCATCATTAAACGCAACGTCAAAGTACTTATTATCCACAACTGATAAATGTTATAATTAAAACCTTATATGCTGATAAAGATCAGTAGATGCTTGCTGCCTCGGAGTATTAGTCCACAATAGCTTGTCAGGGTATTTGTAGCGTAGCCGAAGATCCATGTAAATCAGCTGTTACCATGCATGCATAAATCGGCAACGCAGAAATTGGCTTAATGGGGCATAGGCAGAGCTCTGCAACAACGCACTACCATTCGGCACTATAAGCGATACTATGATACAATACTATACATGGCCAGTAACACACGCTCGACAGCATTTCAGTGCGCACTTAAGGAGCGTGTCCATTCGCATCACCCTCCGCGGTCACCTTCCCATCACGTGTTCACGTTCTCTAAAGAACAGGAAGCTTCACGGCTAGGCCTTCCCATCGCTGCGGGCAGCCACCCTGACTTCATCGCAAGAACGGATTAACTCGCAGCAGATACGTCGGTTGCTGCCGGGGAGCTTCAGCAGCCACGGCTTCGCGTGACAGACGAATGGACGGCAGTTCCGACAGCCTTCCGCCCTGCTCTTGCTACACGTTTGTGACTCCAGGTATCGACGCTGGGTTTCTTGTCGCTACGTAGCGAAACGAAAGATGAGATAGCAATTCTCCCTCGTGTGCTCAGCGGTCATTAAACTATACGATGTGGAGTTAACTGTGCCATTTTCTGAGCCAATCCAGTTGTGTGTGCGGAGAGAGATCAAGTGAGCTAGATGTGTCCATGCGTCCCTAGGAAGCGACCACGGAAGTACGCGATGGTTTGATCTATAATCTCTATAATTAAATATACATATATGATATAAAACTTTCAATCATAATATATCTTTGTATTATTAATTCATTAAGGAAAGATCTATACGTGTAGTAGAACAGATATGGTACGTTTATTTTGGATTTAATATTCTACGTAAGAAATTAATAAATACGGAGTTAGCCGGGTAAGATAGGGTTAGGGTTGAGGGTTAGTTAGGGTTAGGTTAGGATTAGGTTTAGGCGTTACGGGTTGAGGGAGGTATAAGGCCAGTGTCTGAGCTTAAACGGAGGTATGACTGTGCGGAATCTTTTGTGATGGAAGAAGTGGACTTGAAGTATACGTCAACTGTATACGCTGACGGTCCTCCACGCCGGGGATTAGACTAGACACACCCGCGGGGCCGGAGATGGCTACGGATATTGGGGGGCGGAAGTAACGTACACTTCCCTTAGTGGGAGTCAAACAGAGAACAAACACCAGAATTGTTTTGGTTTATGAATAACGGTTAGAATAAGTACAGTTTTCTGGCATTGGTATATTCTATGAAAAAACACCACATAGCACTATAATTGCAAGTTCTTGTGTGCTAAATGCTGTTATTTTATACCTTCAATCTATTAAGAGGAGTCAGTCGGCCCGCGTCAAAATTATTAGAGGGATCTCGGCTCTCGTGAAGATCGACATACGTAGCACGTACGTACGCCTAACTGGCCACGGTACTGGGACTATCAGCCCTAATCGCTCCGTCGCAGAGCGTGTGGGTAGTGGGTGTGCTTTGCGTGTGCGGCGCCGTGCTGCATACCATGCCAGGGCGCGTCGAACGTGCGCGCGGTGATGTGGGTGTGTGGCGTGTGCCGTGTGTCGCTGCAGCCCGTGGGCTATGCGGAGAAATTTGTGGCTTGCCTGCTTAGCAACCGACAGAAAGGGACGCCGATAACGTTAGGGCAGGTTAACGTGCACGACGCCACGAGCAAGGCACGATACGCAACGCACGCATGCACCGCAGGTGAAACCTGCACACGCACCGCCACGCCAACGCCACGCACACATCGCACGACAACGCACGCACGTGTACGTTCACACGGCGACGCACGCACGCAGCGTGCGCACGTGTACCGTGCACACGCACGCGACGCACGCACGCACGCATGCTACGCACGCTGTAAGGTCACACGCACGCACGCACGCACGACGGCACGTGTACGCTTACCCAGCGCGTCGCACGCCACGCCCACGCACGAGAGGGTGTCGGGCACGTGTACGTACAACGTACGCAGCGCACGACATGTTACTTGCACACGCATGCGCCAACTACAAAGCACGACGTATACCGCTGGCATACGCAGCACATGCAACGCAGTGCCAGGCATAGGGTTCATGGCTTCTCTCGATACCGTTCGGGCGGTTGCCCGCCGATTGGCGTATGTATGGAAGTCTATTGCAGCCCATGAGGCTACTGGTAAAAAGTGTTGACTATTAAACGGTTATCTAGTACGTTCTAAGAATGCTTAATGTGTATTTAATCTTGCTAATGGTAGCCATTTCTGGGAAGTGTTACATGTTTGTGGTTGAGCTTGTATGTTCGATGATATAAACGTCATTGATGTGGCTAGATACAGTTCGTAATTGAACGCCGCTTCGGAAGGAGATGACCCTGCCGGGCCCACATTAATGGACGTCTCAGGATGTCGCAGCGGGGTCGTGACCAGCCCTATAGCTCTTGCAATAAGAATCTAGATCGACATTTTTGTCGTTCCCTAAGAGATGGACTTGTTGAGTAATGGGCGAATACGATGCACGGGAGAGCCAGTCATAGGAGCCTCAAAAAGGCCAGTGTGAGTGTGTAGTATATATCGCGTAGCCTTGCAGTTAGTTCGCCTACAATGAGCGAACCCAGAGTGGATCGTATCTATCGTTCAACTGAGCCTTAACATCAAGGAATCCCTGCCAGCGACCCATAAGACAGGTCCACCATACACGGCGGAGGCACACCCCAAAATGGCGCGCATCACGCAAACAAGCCAACACCCCACGTAACAGCCAAGGTTGTTAGCGCACGCACGCATCACACAACGCATACGACCGGTTGCGAACGGGGCTACCGGAAAACAGCCAACGGGACGCGCAAGGCGGTCAGAGAAACAGGCTAGCGGACAGACAACGGACGAGCGGAAGCGCCCAATAAGCGAAGAGAACCGCCGGCAGAACGAGAAACGGTGGCGAAAAGAACTGAGTACCGGGCCAAAAACAAGTACCCATACACGGGCGAGTGATGGACGCAGGTAACAGTACGTAGCGTAACGTAGCCGATATTCTGATATTACGAGCGACGCGAGGCACGCCATCTAATAACGATATAACGATTGAAGAAGATTGAGAAGAGGAAATATTGAGAACCACTCATGTCACAGCAATTAGAAGTATGGCGAGGAAGTTGGATAGTGGGAAAAACGGTATGTACGAGTGAGGTTTATAGGGCGGTTTTGAATGCAGTTGCGAGAGAGTATAGGAGTGGTTAACAATGACCGATGACGAAAAAAACGTTACTTTGATTCATACTCGAGAAGCTTGGTCATAAACGCATAAAACATACTGGGTCGTTGTTTCGTATCCTCAGATGTATCTTGGACTTGCCACTTCACCCCGTTGATCTACATGTAAGCAATGTCGGTTGAATTGGTTTTCATCTTTGACAAGTATGGAGACATGCCCACCACCTGGATCGCGCGCGACAACCCTACATCAAAAGGTCAATCCGTATGAGCCAGGACGCCTTACCCGAGGCGAGGCATCGGTCAGAGTGAACATCGCGGCTTACTTTCTAAAGAACACAAAAATGAAAGCTAAGTTTGGAAAAGTAGCAGAGTGTCTTGGATTTCTGAGCACTTGGTACGTCCGGGCAGGATTATAAGCGGTACGCGATATAGTTCATTGCGCTTTAACATCATAGTGCGACTAATCGGCCGCCGTCAATTAAAAAATGGGTCTCCACATAAAATATTTCATTCACAAGTTATATATATTGCAAATGAAGTTCTCAAGACATTGTGTCTTTAAACTAGCTCCAAAAAATTTCCGTAAATATGATATTCATATGGCAATGAGTGATCCATTTGCCCCAACGTTTGCACCAGGTTGCCATTTTTGTCAATTATTCATCGATTAGACTTTTCACTTTCTTGACTAGTTATATTTTGTCAGCGATTTTATTTTCAGATTTCGAGCTTATTCATCTTCAAATATAGTATCACAATATTTCGCCAAAATAATTATTTCGCATTCCTGCAGGTTAGGTCAAGTGATAATTACGAGCAAACTGACAGTCTTCCATATGAATTTCTCTATAGAATGTTCATAATGCTTAGGATAGACTCTAGTCATTACAACACACATGCTAACTTGCAATAATACATCTCCTCTGAATTTCGATCATGGTATGGCAATGGATTATGCGAAAGTCAAGTATATTATTAGCACAAGGAGTAAAAGGTGCAAGATACGCCGCGTCAAATCAAGCTTCCCGGACCAGGCCCCTGTGATACTGATTAGGACAAAGCTCCCAGCCCAAAAATGGGAAGGCGATTTGGGGCACCCGCTCCCATCCTCCCCTACATACCTCGAAAATGCAACAATGAATTTGAAATGCAAAATAAAAATGAACAAAGTAAATGTGAAATGAAAAATGAAAATGAAAATGGAAAAGAAATTTTAAATGAAAATAAAAATGAAAATGGAAAATGAATTTGAAATTGAAAATAAAAATGAAAATGCAAAAATGAAAGAATTGAAATGGAAAATGAAAATGAAAAATGAAAATAAAATGGAAAATGAAAATGAAAGGAAATGAAAAACTGAATCTTGAAAATGAAATGAAAAACGAAGGTTGGAAATGAAAAGAGATTTGAAATAAAAATGAAATTGGAATAAAATATCCGTACCTACCCATACTCCCAGAGTTAACAACACGAACTTAACAGTTTTTTTTTACCCAAGAACCGGCGGGTATTAGACCTTGGTACGGTCAAGTATGACATTGAGGAATTTACGACCTCAACATATAGGGGTGATGTCATTGAAGATGAAAACAAATGTAAACGAAATGTACATACACCATTTTAAGCTACAACACAAGTTCATGAAACATACCAGTAAGTTACAAAGATTTCCACTAAATTCAGGAATATTCAACATATATAGCAACATTATAACAAGCACTTATACAATATCTAAAGGCACAAACAAGAAACAATAACTAGGAATGGTATTATACTATATAGTTGAAAAGCTATTTCTATATAAAAGTAGTTGAATTTTGAAAGGCCGATAAACTTTTTCATATATACAGGTAAGTCCGGCCGTCCAGGGTTACACACTACGAACTTTAATGATTTTGTTACCGAATAACGGTATTATGACCTTGGTACGGGATACGGACCATTGAGGTTGCAAGGGCTGGTGAAGTGTGATGGACATGAGAGCAAGTCTGAGGTGAAGTAAGTTACGAAATAGATGCCAGGTAGCTCATTGTGGATGTATACATATACATGAATTTAGCTAAGCTCAAGCGTTTATTTATGTCAAAAAGTTATTAGAAGGACCACAGTTTTGAAGCAAATAGGGTGTCACGGGATCCGCTTATTCAACCAAAGCTGCATATAGTTTGATAATATTGAATATATACTTTATTTAATGGGCAAAATAAATGTAAAGGTGGTTAAAGTTGCTGACTCCCAGCTCAAGATAGCATTATAGTACAGGTAAGGGTACACCAGAGAAGAAAAGAACATCATATTGAAGTAGTGTTAAACATTAACATAGCCTGCCTAAGTTTAGAATAACATTTCAAGCAGATTTAGCTAACTTCGGTGCTTGATAAATTTGACGATAAAAGTTCCCAGCTTTAGGGTACCAGCATCGAAGTGGACACCCAAATATCGAATAGTATTATAGCACGTTGGAGCTTGTGGATGTTATCAAGATAAATCTCAAAGTATTTTAATAATTAACCTTTTATGTACCACATGATCATATATTTGTTTTTATTCAGAACTTAAGAGACAATGTACTTAGCATCCAGCCAGTTCTTGACATGTTTAATTTCAGCGATTTACCTTAGTCTCAAGGGCTCTAGTATATTCGAACTTGTAATAAATAATATAGTATTCATCAGCAAATGGACCGGAGAACTGGAAATTTGAGGTAAGGTAGGTCATTTACATATATTAGAAAAAGCAGGAGGACGCTACCAATGGTAAAGCCCTGCATGAGGCTACACACATGACGACCGTCGCCGAAGGATGCTAAACATGAGATCAATGATAGATACATACTGTTTCAGATTTGAAAGCATAAAGCTATAAAAAATAGATCTAGAGTTGTTCCTCTTACACCATAGTGCTACCAGCTGTAGAGAGCACAGATATCATCGCTTAACCACATTGTAAAAGGCCTTTGACAAGTCGAAGAAAAATAGTCCCACACGGAGAGTTACGCTTCGTCATTTGGACCAGGCCCGTAGCCAGGGGGGGGCGGTTAGGTGGGGCAGTCGCCCCCACCCCCAAAAAAAACGCCGGCCAAAAAAGAGAGAGAGAAGAGAAAAAGTAACCAGGACTGAAGGAAGAAAAAGGAGCATACAAAGACACCGATGACAAAGAGCATGTGGGGTAAATTTAAGAGGTATAAAAGAAACAACAGAGGATTTTAAGTAGTTAAAAAATATGTTTGTGAAAGGGAGCTTTTGAGCCCAGCGCAGTTCGCCTTTCATCCAGCTCGGCATAACATATCATGCGTAAATACCCCCCCCCCCGCACACCGCCCACAATAATAGAGCCTCCTAACGGCATATTTGCGTCAGTCTTTCTCTACGTGCATACTTGGTATTCTTATTGTGTGTCTGACCTAGCTGTCACACAGTCCTGCTAGAATTATGGAAATCCTTATGATGAAATGCCTGAAGTGTTTGGGAGTTGGTTGATGTTAAACGTCACTATATTGTCACATGCATTGATGCTCTTCTTGAAATATCTAAAAAAATGGAAGCGTGGGTATTAAACAATAAAGTCCAATATATTGTTGATAAAATTTACAGGAGTAAACGAAGTCGAGATCGGATACAAACGAATCGTGCTTCTTTCTCTAAAATACACTTTACTGAAAACGTCAGAGCTTCCCCGCGCCTTCGCGAGGGAGGCGGGAAATCCCCCCCGAAGCACCCCACCCCGTAGGAGCGCGCTCCGCGCGACTCTTTTAGTGATTCGTCACAGGACGTAAATCCCGGGATGATGGGAGAGGGGATGCAGCCACCCCACTCGTTAAGGAGAGGTGGCCGTACCAAGTAGCCCCCCCGGCCTAAGATTCAAAAGAAAAACGTAAGAAAAAAAAAAAGAACGGGAGAAGAAGAAAAAAGAAAAGAAATAGTGATTGTTTCAATTTCAGCATAATCCATGTAGAAATGGAGTTATTAAATGGTTACAAATTATAAAACTGTAGAGCTCTACAGCGACAATCAGTGTTTTTAATCATCGGCTATTGCCATGGTATGCAAGATAGACTTTCAAGGGGGCACGGCAGTTGAGGAAACTATAACAAAAAGCACAGAAGTGACTGCCAGAGGATATAGTCTGCTCAAAGGTAAGTAGCTATGCGGGGGCAGGTGGAATCTACAACCCAATATATCGCAAGCTGGCTTTGCAGGCAGATAGAGACAGTCTGTCTTGACGCCAGAAGGTTGAAGATTTACGGATTTAGAATTGAACCACAATGTGCCTTTGAGGGCGGCGACCATGCAAAGAACTCTTCAAGAAAATGTTTCCAGAACTCACAAATAGCCAAAAAGGTATGGTTCGCAAACAGACAAAAACACCTGAAGATTGTCGAGAAATTGCAATTTCTTACCTGTGTGTTAATACAGTATTATTACTATAGTAACCGAACTGCTGTAAGCTCGCTGAAAAGGAATGAAAAGGGTTTTGATACCTAACTTGTAGGCGTTGAGTTATAGGTGAGATAGTGGCATCAGACATGGAGAATAAATGGCCCACAGTATTGGCCAGATTGAGGAGAATGGCGTAAATATGTCAAAATTGTGTCTGGGGGCATGCCCCCAGGACCCCTCTAGCACTAGGTATGCTACAGACACGTGCCAAACGCTACGCGTTGTCAAAATTTGCATGTGCGGTGAAGGATGGTATGCTCTCGAAGAAAGAAGGAAAGCATGTATAAAGTGTATGTATACGTGTGTTTGTGACATCTGTGTGTCGTAATTTTGTTGTTTGTCGGTCTGTGTGTGTATGGGTATGTGTGTGTGTGACTGTGTTGTGGGGTGTGTGTGGTCGTGTGTCTGTGGTAATGTGTGTGGGTGTGGGTGCGGTTGTAATGTTCGTTGGCGTTGCTGAGCGTAAAATTATTGTGGGGCGTATTAACCGTGCGAGTATGTAGGAGAGGGGCTATCGCCCGATCACTCCCTTCCCCTCACTCCTCGGTACGGAATTTACGCCCCTGATTCGCAACACATGTACCACGGAGCCCATTGCGCCCCCCCCCCCCTAAAAGAAAATCTAGCTACGCCCGCACCTTGTCATTGGATGTGTAGGAGCGTATCGTATCTAATTCTGATGTTACCAGTGCCGTTGAATGTTCTTTCGAAATCCAGAATTATAGGCGGGAGAAGTATATCACAGTTCACTAGAAACACGTCTGAAGTCTATTGTATATTAATTTTTGATTAAATATTTAGATAAAGGGTATAGAGAGATATCGACGAAGCAATAGTTTGCAAGACAGGATTTGGGGCAGTTAAGCTTTTATAGATTGGACTCCTATTTATGCCAATTTTCAATAAGTTAGAAAGATACACCAGTTGGTAGGCAAGTCATTGTATATCATGCACATAAAATTAGCGGGAAACCATTGAGTTGTAGATATTTTAAAAGATTTATGGGACAATGTTAATCAGGTCCTGAGGCCTTTATGGAATTATCTAGGGTTTTTAATATATCTACGTATTTCTTCACAGAACAATGGCGGTTTTAAGACAAAAAACTTCTATGATTGGGAGTAGGGGAAGACATTTCAGAGAGTAATCAACTCAATAGCAATCGTACTTTTGCAGCCATTTCAAGGGGCCCACCTTTAGTAGGTAAAAATAGGCTAACAGATCTCAGACTGAGAACAGTTTCACACAAACCTACGCACAAGCTGCATCAATTCAACTGCAAGGAACTGTGGGTAAGACCACACGGCAAGAACGAATGGCACGGCATACATGGACAGGACGGCACAACTAGTGAAGAAAAAAGAATCACGTCGCCTAATATGTGTTCGTGTGGCAGCAACCGAAAGGCGAATACGGCACGGTAAAAGTCACGCGTTGAAAGAAGATTTTGCCAGTACAGACCCTCTTGATCGGGTCAGTGTATGAGGTAGGAGCAAGTAAACAGGGGCACTAACGAATGCATGGCGCGACAGAAACTTAAATGGAAATTCCAGTTAAGAAACAATAAAATTCAAAATTTGACACAGGTGCCTGAAGCAAAAATGTGTTTTCAGAGGAAACACACTACGCGAAAGTAGAAGAGAACTCTGGACAGAATGGCAGGCAGCAAGGTGTCAGTAACCCCACGTGGAGGAGCTGACAGTCGGTGCATAGTGGAGAGAAAAACGGTTCTCTACACTCGCCTAGATCGCGTGACTTGAACACGGACATAAAGTAGAGAACATTATACCAACTACCGTACGCCGGCAAGACGTTGCCGGCAAATTACATGGCACAGAAATTCTTCACGATCATCTGGACTGCTGAAAGATGGCTACTGGCAGCGTGCAACAATCGGACTATGAATCCTCACTTCCTATGGGCACGCTTCAATACGCCCGTATTACCCCGATACCGTTCCTGATGAATGCCTTTCGGTTACTCTGTTCAGCCAGCGAAGTAGTCAGAAGAAAAGAACCAACAGAGTGTTCGTGACGTGAATGGCAGTGACTGCATAATTGCGAACGACATGATTTATGCGCCGCTATGAAACTCCAGAGGAGCCATGGACAGGATCGTGAGGAGAGGACGGAAAAGGGCAGTGAGAACCAGAATGTTACAAATTCAACCCCACCAAAAATGCAAGTCAAGTGGATACAGGTCATGCGAAATTGATCACGCCAGGAAGCGGCCTCAAAGCCGATGAGCGGGAAAGTTGCGAAGCGCATAGCAACATGCCGGACTCTATGAGCCGACAAGCGGCTGCTCCAAAGACTGCTTTAAATGGTCAACTTACCTGCGCGAAGTTTATCCGAAGTAATTGGCCGAAAGTCACGGCAGTGCTTTAGAGATCTCTTCAACGAAAGCATACAATCTATGGGTGTGCGGACCACGACACACTGTCAGGAAAGCCTCTTCAAAGCCCATCAAGGCGAGTTGACCAGCGAACCCGTACTACACCTACTAATATGATCAGAAAAACCTGTGAAAATTCAATGCGATGCATGACTAGAAGTGGAGGACGAGCTTGAGCTGCTAGCCAATGCCATGCCACGGCCAGGAACGGGAGCACAGCAGATAGCCTAAGCTGATGTGTGGCGTGAATGCCATGCAATGGTCTTGACGGCAAGCCAGCAAGGGTAACTACGCTCAAATTAAAAACAGCATGCTACTGGCAAGTGGTGTGTATCGAGTTCTCTTAGTGTCGTGAAATTTCACAAAATCAGGTCGTATGGAGGGAGGCAGGGCTGGGAAGTGCAGAATCTCGAGCACAAGTCTGCGCGCCGGGCTATAAGTAGACTCCTACCACACAAAGCCCTCGCGAAACGGGAATTTTTCAAAAAATAGGCTTAGATCTGGTGCATGCTGGTGAATTTGGGAGAGGTCAGCATTCTGAAGATACCAGATGTGAGACGCGTTCTGGAAAACTGGTTGCAAACGCCTAAATCCGCGCCTGCAGAGAGAAACGTTGGCAGCGGCACTATCGGGCAGCCGTTGACAAGTTCTTCCCAATTCCGTTTCAGTTTAGTTAGAAACATCGTCGCTCTGACCTTCCCCCACCTGCGCAGCAGTCGCCAGTTCAGACTCCGCACAGTCAGGGACATCGGATGCTCGATAGCAAAGCTGGCATCAAACGGCTAGCAAACTCCTGAATCCACGAACACTGTCTACGGCTGTCTGACTGATGCCTGTGAGTGGTATAGTAAAGACAAAGGTAGGATTGCGTTTTCTGGAAACATGTGAACCCCAGCCCGGTTGTTTGCTTACTCGACAAAACATTTAGCGATCACGGCATTGGTCCCATCGTTCGAGTTTACTTGCACTCCGTTTTGAACTGATGGTTTTTTCTCTATAATTTTCTATTAATTCAAAAACACACCAAAATTACGGATTCGGAGACGGTGTATGCACTGGTCCCACTCGTTGGACTGAAATGTTGACGGAGATCCACGCCAGACTCGTGGGTAAAAGAATGACAAACCTACTGCGGAATTTAAGACCAGGCGTCGTCGCGCGCAGCTCGATAAGCACAGGATCCGCCCAAACGGGAGAACTTCGGGTGTCTGACAACCACCGTGTAAGCGTCCTGCGTGTCGACTCAGCTCTAATGTCTGCTTCCCTAGATCCCTGCATGGACGGCGACCACAACAAGAGCGAGCACGTCGATGGTCGAAGCAAGGCAGACTTCTAGCAGCCTGTATCGCCGTCTCAAGAGATCCAGTTTCAAGCTCTCTCAGATGTCTGTATGATTTTAGAGTCTGATGCAGGAGTTATAGAGCCTATCTATGTATAACTTTTGCTATTTCGTAAAGAAGTTCACGCCATTGCTAACATACGCTTTGCGGATTGACAGCCAGCTCCCTTGCCAATTATATCGCGTGGTCGTGCACAATAACACACAGATTAAAAAAGCATATATAAGAATTATGAATTTAAGAAACAGCGCAAATATGGTAGACAAACGTTACATTGTTATCGTGTATTATCTCTATAGAATGGAAAGCCTGTCTATACAGCGTACAATTTATCTGAGCATTTTCCGCCTGAGTGAGCCGTCTATTATGAAAGGTTTGTTTTCACTGCCCATTTATCATTTGTGCTAACGAAGAACTGCCGAGGCAGATGCAAGCGAAGCACGTACTAGAAATGCTTACGGTCCACATCTTGTGTTACTCGCACCTGCAGGCCAGTAGCCAGAGATCTTGCTGCTCCTTCCCTGCCAGACCTCTCACCAAACTGGCTGGCCTTTTCCCTCCGAATCGAACTCTCGAGCTTTCCCATCAGCAGTCTCTCGCGATAATCGACCCTCTGAGCAGACGCCATTACCCTTGCTCGTGGATAGCTGCACACGGAACTCTCTGTATCTTCTGCAACAGTTCATCCGTAATCGAACTTTTGGTGGCACCGAAAAAGGCAACCCGGTGTGTTGAAGCTAGCAGTCGGAAACCATTAGGTTGACACTAGTAAGAAGAGCTCGCATCAGGTCGAAGCAGCTACGCTTCAAACTGTCTAGGCTGTCACGAGCAACATGTGGCGACTAACGGGATAATCATGAGGACAGTGTGAACTCCTGCGCGGCGAGGAAATGGTGATCGTTTCAGACCTAAACCGTTTTATTAAACCCATTTATTCTTACAACCCAAGCGCTAAAGAAAAGATGTCCTGTTCAGCAATTGTCACAATATCCTGGTCTATCCAGTGACATGAGAGAACGATTTACGATGCCTAGGATCAACTAGTTAGCCACACCTATAGAAGAAACACCCGGTTTATAAAAAACACTTTTAGCCTTTTCCTTGAAAGGGACAGTATTAAAATTGAAAGTACCGGTATAGGGGGAAGACCACCTTCATAAAGAACAGATTCGGAATTGCCTTCGAGTGACCCGTCGTAACAGAGTGACTCGTGACCGCCATCACACGAACGCTGACTATTTAAAAAACCGATCGAAAGGTCTGCTAACCCAACTTTAACCTGGTTTCACCAGCAGGTGGAGGACTTGACCTGGTGCAGGTGAGGGACTTAACCTGGTCAGGTAGGTGAGCAGCAAGCCACGGTGAAAGCACAGGAAAGCGTGGAGCAGTGAAAGCGTCCAGAAGGCACATGGTGGTTCAAAAACTGCGTGAGAGAGACACGGGAGGAGATCCACTGGCCGTCGCAGACTCGATGAGTGTGCGAAGAGCGAGTGGGCTGGATTGCACCGGGTTCAGGTAAGTGAGTCTTAGCCATGGATGCAGAGATGAGGCAGACCCTACCCTGGGGTTCGGTCCACAGCCGAGAATCGCTATACCTATTCAGTTGGAAACCATAGATTTACCGGGTTCAGGGTGAGGGACCGACGCCGCTGAGCAGTCAGTCATCGGCATCAGCTCGGCGGCGCGACCCGCAGGGAACTGCAACGAGAGCCCACGCCCCGGGCACCGCACGGTCTACACCGGCAAGCGGCTCCTCCGCCTCGGATTCGGGAACAGCGCGCAAGATTCCTGGAAGATTCCTCCGTTGGCGATCTAGTGTTACGGTGCGGAAAGAGTGAACTACCAAGACAATGCCTCGAGACAAATGCACAACCGAAAAGCTCAACACTGTGGCATGAGTGATCACGTCGGGATGGAAAAATCAGAAGTCACCCGGGCAGGCGCAGTCCGTAAGAAATAAACAACCACTGCCTACTAAGCCACTGGAAGATGAGGTCGAAAAACCGTGCACCAAGTGCAAAGCATGTCGGAGTCCAAGAAAGCAGCAGCAAGGAAACAGTACAGTATTTCAGGGCAGTTCCGCTGCGACATGAAACAACCAAGCGGTAAACACTACATGCAATGAGCTAGAGCCCTAAACAGCTAAAGCTAGTATCGTATCTGACAGTTGCCCCATCTGGGGTGGGATAAGTTGATAGTGAGTGAAGGATCATTTGTTTGTCATATCAGCGGAGCGACGTAATATCTACTTATCAAGCTACGTTGCGACCAAGAGTCCCTGAAAGCCCCCTAACTATTCTCAGCTGCGGATACACGGAATAAGTTTTAAAAGCAATGCTTGGGTAATAAGTAATCAGCCCTGAGAATCAGTGTCCTCAGTAAGAAAGGAATCATAACTATGCGGACGACTGCACACGAGCAGATCTAGTTTAGGATTATAGCCGCCATAGTGATTAGAAGGATGACTAGACACAAGCGGTCAGTGCTGAGTAGGAATTGTTCAAAACCCACAGCCTTGCAGTAGAAGAGCTAACTACTGGGCCGATGAGTGTGGCACCCTTGTATATCAGTAAGGTAGAAGAGTTTGTGAAGACTTCATAACATTCTTTCAAGAATCATTGAGTATGGTATGTCCCTTGATAGCGCCAGATTTATGAAGAGGTTGCGTGATAAGCAGCGCTTAGTAAAACGCGAAATTTACAGAAGACTCATAAGATTAAAAAAGTCAAAACGGTTAGCGCGCCATATAGACGGCATTTACCCTGACCAAGTTTGCCACGAGTACGTTTTCATACGCATCATAGAATCTCAAGAATTGCCGAAGGCTGCGCTTATGAGATTTAAAAAGAGATACGCATTTACCAGAAACACCGTATTACTGCAAAAATCTGTGATGTCGAAATGCCTCCGTGGCCCCACGAGTGCTAACCGTGTTCATTTTTTGGAAGAACATGGGCGCAGTGTGATGATGACCTGTATTCGTAAGAGTTCTGTTAGTACACGACGCATACACCTCGCCGAGTTTTCCTATAATGCGCAGACCAAAGTTGCAGCAAGTACAGGACAAGTAGCTCTGCTACTGAAACCTCGTAAAAACTAACAATTTTATTACATTCAATAAAAATTGAGCCATCCGAGATATTTTCATTCAGAACTAGCACGGTTGAGTGAATGATTTTGTTAATTGATGGGGTAACACGAATAGCAAGCACAGACTATAAGGACAGAAAACAAGACTTCCTAAATGATGAAAGAGAGCGGAGATAGACTACAAGGTGCAGACTAATAAGTAAGCTTGGATACAACCTACAACAAAGGAAAAAATTAACTCAATATTGCCAGTCGGTACATCCATACAAAAACTTTGTGACTAATACCAACAAGAATATAGACAGACAACAACAAGCGATTACAACAGGCATGACAGTAGGGCAGTAATGAAGAAAAAGAACAGTAATGTGCAAACCCAATCGCTGTATACCCCATTGAAGCAACCGAAAAACCCTAAGACAGCCAAAGAAAACGTGCAAGGGCCCACCCCGGAACGAACGACAGCGAAACGCCACCACGCCACGCAGCGCACGCACGCACAGTCTAGCACCGGAGCACGGCACGCACACAGCACACAACACACACAACACACACACACACAGCACACACACACACACACACACACACGCCACACGATACACATATAGTTATACTATATATATATATATATATATATATATATATATAATATTACGTGCCCGCGCACACATACCCACACCAACCACACACATATACTACTATATCTATATATCTATTACTATTGCTTCTCTCTCCCTATATCTCTAGTTCTAGCCTCTAGCTTTATCTCTGTCTTCCCTTGCGCGCTCATCCTCTCTCTCTCTCTCTCTCTCTCTCTCTCTCTCTCTCTCTCTCTCTCTCTCTCTTACTCGCACTCTCTAACTCTCTTGCCTCAATAATCATGCACTCGTGGTTACGAAACGGGATTAATATTATTCCGAACCGGCTCGGAATAACTGCGGCCAGAACACACTAAGCTTGTTGATCGCGCTCTAGCTCTAGCTTATTAGCTGTCAGAAAGCTTACCGGAGGTGAGGTGCGCTGACGATTCGAGAGAATGCTCATGGGAGTGACCAATAGAATGTAGATCGGCCCGCAGCCCAATTATGAGCTGTTTTTAGGATCATAGGAGGTCGCGTACGTGAACATGATCTCATATAACATTTTCAATGGCTGCCGGTTGTCTGAAGAGCATGGAGAGGCACACCTGAGGCCTGTATGCAAGTCAAAATCCATGACCAATGTTTTCTGCTATAGATAACATATATTAGTGTGTCCACTGTACGTTTTGTAACGTGCTCTCGCAGCGAAGATCTTCAGTATTTAACTGCAGATCAGGTGACTTTAGCACCTATCGCGTCACGAAAAAAGCGTTTAATTTTTGTTCAGTAAATCCAAGGAAATCTTTACAATAAACGCGTAATTAGTCGGGTACCTATTCGAGTTTTGTCATATATTACAGTTTGACACTACGTTATTTGACAATAAGGTACAGTGATGATTTATTAGTACACGTGTTACCTCGTCGTTAAAGGTGTACATCCAGTTCTCGCTTAACGTTGTACCAGAGAACGCGGTTTTGTTATAACGTTACTACTCTTGAGATACCTATGATTCTGACAACGTTGTTTTACGACCGGAACGATTCGTTATAACGTTGTCACCCAACTCGGACTACTTTGTATGGAGCGTCACTCTCTCTAACTTTGGCGCGCTACGCTCTCTCATCTTTGCGCGCCCCTCTATATTTCATCTTAGCACGCTCCTCTTACTTATCTTGAAGCGCCTCCCTTTTATCTAGCATTGACAGATATTATCTTTATATCTAGCACTGGCGCGCCTCACTCTTTTTCTTTCTCGTCTTGGTACGTTACGCTCTCTCATCTTGGCGCGTGCCTTTCTCTCTCTCTCTCTCTCTCTCTCTCTCTCTCTCTCTCTCTCTCATCTTGGCGCGTTTCTCTCTCTCATATTGGCGCATCTCTCTCACGCGTCTTGGTGTGCCTCTCTCAGTCATGTCGGCGTGACACCCTCCCTTATCTTGGCGCGCCACCCTCTCCCATCTTGGCGTGCTACTTATCGTGGCGTGTAACTCTCTATCGTGGAGCGTCAGGGCTTCCCCAACCGTTTTCTCATCATCACTGGCAGATTCGTCATTGCCAACGTCTCAATCAACTGTTCAATATCTTGATCAGTACGTTCATTACTTTCACCGCTATGTTGGGAGTGCGAAAAGAGTTCACCTTTGGAACTATAGTTATACCGTTACTTATTATTGGGCCTGGTTGATCGCTGTCTGCATAGATGTTTGTAATGTATATTTTTTTATTTTTTTTACAAATTCCATTGAGTATCTGCACTGCACTATTTTACAGTTTACTGCATATGCACAGCTACGAGCTAACGGACACGACGTAACATTTCAAACTCACAGTGCTTTGATCTGCTTTGTTTATGCTAAAGCTTACGGGTAATATACAGTCAATATGGGTTTACATCAAGTTAAGATTTCCCTCGTCACATACATGCCCTACTGTTGCGCGTACAAAATGCGTGGTTCTAAATGTTTTCAAGTGTTATTATTATAAAGTTTTCACGAATTAGATATATGTGTGCTTATATTTAAATTGATGAGGGTTTGATTATCTTAAGTAGCTAAATTAAATAATAATCAACATTGCTTATCATAACAGAGGTCACCTTTTGTATTTACAGTTCAACGAATAGTACTACCTTTCGCCTCGAATAAAAAGAAACGGCAAAATAAGACACGACGTTTTGTTGGCATTTTACAGTTGTTGTTTTTTGGCAGTACCGTACTAGCAACAATAGACCTATACGTGTTCAAGTCCTGTCTAGTGGAGTGTTGAAGATTTAGTTGCTATCTTGAACAGGGAACCATGAGTTTCAGCTAGACGCAGCATTGTGCTGAAATGCTGCGCCGTTGTGATCGCCGTTCCTTATAATGGCCGTTATATTATGTGGCCGTTAATCGCCGTTATATGTGGCCGTTATAATATATTATGGCCTTTAATATGTTACGTCAGATTTAAAAAAAAGATATAATCTAGATATAGCACCGCTCTGAAACCGCTAAGCCCATTTCAGCCACATTGGCGCATTTATAGCACGTATTACTGAAAATCTGTGTGGCACGTCTAACTTTTATTTTTGAGAAGGGAGGGAGTGTGATATGACTTTTCGTAATTTTTAGTCAGTGGTATAATGGAAAAAGAATAATACAGACAATAGCGTGTTGTCATGATGACTGATAAATCCAATAAAATTCAAAATTGACACAGGTGCTGAAGCAAATGTGTTTTCAGAGAAACACTACGCGAAAGTAAGGAAACTCTGGACAGAATGGAGGCAGAAGGTGTCATAACCCCCGTGGAGGAGCTGACAGTCTGGTGATAGTGGAGAGAAAAACGGTTCTCTACGACTCTGCCTAGATCCGCGTGACTTGAACACGGACATAAAGTGAGAACATTATACAAACTATCGACGCGGAAGACGTTGCTGCACAATTACATGGCAAGAAATTCTTCACGATCCTGGACGTGAAAGATGGCTACTGGCAGGTGCAACTCGACTATGAATCCTCACTCCTATGCACGTTCAATACGCCGTATTCCCGATACCGGTTCCTGAGAATGCCTTTCGGTATCTGTTCAGCCAGCGAAGTATTCCAGAAGAAGAACCAACAAGTGTTCGGTGACGTGAAAGGTGTGTGCATAATTGCCGACGACATGATTATCGCCGCTGAAACTCCAGAGGAGCATGACAGGATCGTGAGGAGAGTACTGGAAAAGGGCAAGAGAACAGAATGTAAAATTCAACCCCACCAAAATGCAAGTCAAGGTGGATACAGTCCATGGGAAATGTGATCACGCCAGAAGGGCTCAAGCCGGATGAGCGGAAAGTGCGAGCCATAGCAGACATGCCGACTCTGACCGACAAGCCGGCTCTCCAAAGACTCTTATAAATGGTCAACTACCTCGCGAAGTTTATTCCGAATATGGCCGAAATCACGGCATCGCTTAGAGATCTGCTCAAGAAAGATAATGCATGGGTGTGGGACACGACACATGAGAAAGCCCTTCAAGCCATCAAAGGCGAGTTGACCAGCGAACCCGTACTACACTACTATATGATCAGAAAAACCCTGTGAAAATTCAAGCCGATGCATGACAGAATGGGCTTGGTGCATGCCTGCTGCAGGACGGTCCAGTAGCCTATGTGTTTAGGTCACTGACGGCAGCAGAATGTAACTACGCTCAAATTAAAAAAGAGCTACTGGCAATTGTGTTTGCCTGTGAGAAATTTCACCAATACGTCTAGGAGAGGCAGGTGGAAGTGCAATTCGATCACAAGCCGCTTATAGGAATTATCAAGAAACCCCTCGCGAAAGTGTCGCCGCGTTTGCAAAGAATGCTGTTGAGACTGCAACGATGTCAGATCAGCATCACCTACGTACCCGGCAAACACATATACATCGCAGACAGGCTGTCACGAGCATACATGGATAGGGATAATCATGAGGACAGTGAACTCGGCGAGGAAATGGACGTTCAAGTTCACTCATTCGTGAAAAACCTATCCGTGAGTGAGCAGAAGCGTGAGCAACTCAAGCATGAAACTGCGAGAGACACGGAACTTCAGGAACTCAGGTTCACAATTCATGCTGGATGGCCGGCAGAGACATCCCGCCACGCGACCATATTGGAACATACGTGACGAGGTGTACAAGGCAGGAGGACTGCTATTCTACGGGGAAAAACTCACAATGCCTCGAGAAATGCACAACGAAATGCTCAACACTGTGCATGAGTGTCACTTCGGGATGGAAAAATGCAAGACCCGGGCACGTAACACCATCTATTAGCCCTGAATGTCATCAGCAATCAAAGATTTTATAGCAAGGTGCAAAACGTGCAACCGTTTCAAGAAGAGACAGCAGAAGGAACCGCTAATTCCACATGATGTACCAGACAACCCGTGGAAAAAACTCGGTATGGACTTGTTTGAGTATGGGGCAAAAGACAATCTTGTTGTAGTAGCCTACTACTCCAAGTTTCCAGAAATGAGCCTACTCGAGAGAAAAACCGCGAGTGAGTTGATCACGCATCTCAAGTCTATCCTCGCGAGGCACGGGATACAGGAAACTCTTGTATCTGACAATCAACCGTTTAGCTCCCGTGAGTTCAAAAACTTTGCTAGGAAATGGGACATTGAACTATGTACCTCAAGCCCATCCTACCCCCAATCAAACGGACTGAGTGAACGGGCTGTAGAAACAGTTAAGAACATCCTTAGAAAGTCAGCCAAGGAAGCGAGTGACCCATACATCGCGTTACTCGAATACCGAAATGCACCCATCGCTGGAATGAATTACTCTCCCGCTCAACTGCTGATGAGTAGGACAGTTCGATAAAGATTACCAACAAAAAGTACATCGCTGATGCCAAGAATTGCAAAGGATGCATATGTGGGCAGCTCAAAATGAGACAGAATGAGCAGGCACGCCTATATGCCTATATAACAAGCATGCAAAACCGTTACCAGAGCTACAGACTGATGATACCGTCAGGAGCCGGACCCAGAAAACTTGGGAACCAGCTGTAGTACAACAGGAACACGCGGCGCCAAGTTCCTACGTAGTACAAACACCCAACGGACGTTTCTACAGGAGAAACAGAAAACACTTACTGAGGACATGCGAACCGAAACCTGTGATAACTGGTCCGGAACTCGATGAAATCCCGACAGCAGGAAGTTCGCTGGAGCACCATGAGCTCCCGGCACATGCCGAACGTACTGAACCGGCACGGCAGAGCACTACCTACACTACTCGTTCCGGGAGAATTATCAGGAAACCAAGTCGTTACAAAGACTACATCAAATCGTGATTCTGTTCTGTGTGATTGGAGGGGGGGAACGGGTATTTTCGGGACGCGGGATTGGCCATTTTAATTACCTGGGAACTGGGAA
>NW_014577556.1:41079-63398 GCF_000485595.1 Priapulus caudatus | reverse complement strand
GACACCGAGGCAATCGGTTCTGACCATCAAGTTAAGATTCCCTCGCACATACATCCGCTTACTTGCGCGTACAAAATGCCGCTGGTTCTCAAATGTTTTCAAGTGTCTTAATTATACCAACGTTTTCACGAACTAAGATATATGGCTGCTTATATTAAATTGATGAGGGTTTGAATTAGCGTAAGTAGGGCTAAACTTAGCAATGAATAGATCAAGCTTGCTTATTCTATACCAGCACCGGTCACCTGTTTGCGTATTTACTAAGTTCAACGCAATAGTACACCTTTCGCACCCATCGAGTTAACAAGAAACTCAAAATAAGACACGACGTTTTCGTTGGCATTTTACAGGTTGTTGTTTTTCGGCATGTACCGTAACCTAATCAACAAGTCCTTCACGGACTATCCCAGCTCACCGTGCTTCCAAGGTCTCTTACGTATCTGCCACTGAAGTGTTGCACAACGTTCATCTAGGTTCATTCCCTCTCGAACGAGCGAGATACATAGTTTCAGCTAACGCCAGGCATCTGCTGCTGAAATGCCTGCGCCGTCGTATCGCCGCCTTCTCTGGCATAGATGGCCCGTTACATTACGTCGGGTGCCGTTAATCGACCGTTATATGTGGGCCGTCTATTCAATGAGATATTATGCTTTAATATTGCATCAGTTCAGTACTCACAACAAAATAGTAACCGTAGATTATACCCACGCTCTGACACCTGCTAAGCCGCATTGTCAAGCAGCACATATTTGGCGGCACTTTACTAGACGTATACCTGAAACATCTGTGGTGGGCACGATCTACGACTTTTATTTATTAGAAGGGAGGGAGGTATTGCTGCTGCACGCTCTTTTCGTATTAAAGTCGACTTTTGCGTAATTTTTAGTCAGGCTTGGTCATAATGGGAAAAGGAAGTAGAACAGACAATAGCGCGTTGTCATATGCCGATTAGAAGAGCAATATCATGAGAGCACGCTATTAGTTCTTCCGCTGGCGATCCACGATTGAAACAGTCATAATGAATTGAGACGAAAGTACAGGTCACGATCGCGCGTGACTATAATGACTCAATATAAAAAACAAACAAACATTAGGTAATGAGAAGAATAATTCCAACAATCCAGTTACATGAAGACACAATAAGAGAACGTGCAAGCCCACACACACGCAACACACACGCACGGCACGCACGGCACGCACGCACCCACGCACACAGAACACACACACGCAACACGACACACACACACACACACACACATACGATAGCTATATATAACATATATATATATCATCGTATATATATATATAGACTATAGTATATATAATATATATAATAATCACGTACGTGCCCGCGCCACACATTACCCACACCAACCACACACACATACTACTATATCTCTCTCTATCTATATCTATATATCTATATCACTATCGCTTCTCTCTCCCTCTATCTCTAGTTCTAGCCTCTAGCTTTATCTCTGTCTTTCCTTGCGCGCTCATCCTCTCTCTCTCTCTCTCCTCCTCTCTCTGCTCTCCGCTCTCTCTCTCTCTCTCTCTCTCTCTCTCTCTCTCTCTTACTCGCACTCTCTAACTCTCTTGCCTCAATAATCATGCACCCGCGTGGTTACGGAACGGGATCAATATTATTCCGAACCGGCTCGGAATAACTGCGACCAGAACACACTAAGCTTGTTGATCGCGCTCTAGCTCTAGCTTATAAGCTGTCAGAAAGCTTACCGGAAGTGAGGTGCGCTGACGATTCTAGAGAATGCTCATGGGAGTGACCAATAGAATGTAGATCGGCCCGCAGCCCAATTATGAGCTGTTTTTAGGATCATAGGAGGTCGCGTACGTGAACATGATATCACATAACATGTTCAATGGCTGCCAGTTGTCTGGAGAGCATGCAGAGGCACACCTAAAGCCTGTATGCAAGTCAAAATCCATGATTCTCTTAAGTAACTAAATTAAATAATAATCAACATTGCTTATCATAACAGAGGTCACTTTTTGTATTTACAGTTCAGCGAATAGCACTACCTTTCGCCTCGAATAAAAATAAACGGCAAAATAAGACGCGACGTTTTGTTGGCATTTTACAGTTGTTGTTTTTTGACAGTACTTAATCGTACTAGCAACAATAGACCTTCACGTGTTCAAGTCCTGTCTAGTGGAGTGTTGAAGATTTAGTTGCTATCTTGAACAGGAAACCATGAGTTTCAGCTAGACGCAGCATTGTGCTGAAATGCTGCGCCGTTGTGATCGCCGTTCCTTATAATGGCCGTTATATTATGTGGCCGCTAATCGCCGTTATATGTGGCCGTTATAATATATTATGGCCTTTAATATGTTACGTCAGCTTTAAAAAAAGATATAACTTAGATATAGCACCACTCTGAAACCGCTAAGCCCATTTCAGCCACATTGGCCTTATTCGATTTAATTTTTACAAAACAGAGAGCACTCTTCTTCCACAGCAGATAGTGCTGTTAGACATGTTTATCATATTCTTGCGTGAAAATTTGACCAGGGACCGTCTCACCAGTAGGTGGCGCGACATGCCAATTTGTAAGTCCCAACGGAGCCCTAATTTAACGCCTTCATTCGCGTGTTATTATGTGTTGTGATACTAATTGTATGGTAAATATAGTGTGCATATTTGTGCATGTAATAGTGTATACAATAGATTTTCAGTATTAACATAGCCGTGCTCTAACTTAATTCAAATATGGGAATTAATATAAGGAAACAATATAATTTCTCTTTTACTCCTAAAATGGATATGGTATTTAAGTATTGGTACTGTATTCTATTCTTCTCTTATGATATCGATAATCGATTATAGGATATGATATGGCTTGTATGGATAAAAGATAATTGTATTATAAGGCGGGGAAAAATATATGATGAAGTGAAAAATTTGTTGCGTTTTCTGGCTACGTCTATGTTTATCTGTGGTATACAGTTAGTATGACGATATTTCAATTAGGCAAACGAGAAAAACAAAATACGTAGAAACAGTAGTTACAAAGAAATTGGCATATTATAATACATAATCCGTTTACATAGACAAGATCGGACACTTATCGTATTCATACATTAAAACCGCCAAGCTATAATGACTCAACTGTCTGTTTGGGTATCATAGTCTTGACGTATAGTTAGTAGAAATGCGGTCAGGTTAAGTATAACTGTGATTCCGAACAAGTACAATAGTCGATTTTCCTATTCCTGTATATCGGTCATTAACCTGAAAATCATATACATAATCATCGATAACAAGGCAACTTTTCAGACATCTTCGATCACTACCGAAGAGTCAATGTAAGCACGTCTATACTTTAAGCGCATAAGCAAAAATCATAATATATATAAATGCTTCTCGCTTTCAGCCGCGCAACTCAAACCAAGAAAATGGCGTGTTGAGCTAAATGAATATCGTTTATATCTTTAATGACCAGTTAGGCACAGAATGATCTCCATTTCGGTTGGCGTACTGACTAGGGCTACCCCCGTGTTGTCGCTGGGACTTTCCACCGGAACTGTTTCCCGTGTTGTAATTCCTTGTCTGGGGAACACTGTAAATTGGGTCGATTTCCAAATAGGCGCTGGTCGACGTTTTGTAGATGGGGCTGCGAATATCTTCATCGTAGTAACCTCTTAGCGATTTTTCATCGGCGCTTATATAGATGCGACCGTCATTATCTACTTCCCTGCCAGTGTAATCAGTAGCAGCGTCATCTTCATCGTCGCCACCGACAGATATACTCGTTTTAGCCGTCTGGCTAATGATAGTACCCGGTTTTGGACCAGCAAATGCAGCATTAAGAGCAACAGGTTGGTTCGCTGCGTACGTATTACCACTGGAATAAGTATCAGAGTCATGCCCGTTTTCCTGCTTATCGCGATAATCATCTTTAAAAAACTCGTCATCACCGAAAAGATCATAGTCGTCAAGGCTGTGCCTTTTAATTGACGAATTTTCTGTTTGCATGCCGATATTTTTTTCTTGCTTCGCGTTTGCCTCGAGAGTTGCTGGTAAGCTTCGATACCCAGAGTTGTGTCTGGGATTAGAAGACTGTTGATCACCGTAACTCACTTGTTTGCCGCCGCCGGCATCGTAGCCTCTTTTCCCTGCTTCCGCATTCTCTGCCTGGCTCTTTACATACTCTCTATGATCAGAATCAGAATTCTGAGAGCCACTAGGGTTAAAGTCCTTAAAAAATGGATCATTGCCAAATAAATCTCCACCCGGTGCGTTTATTGCTCTGTAGTGTCGACCGGATCGACCATCATACTCGGAATGAGCACCGAGTGGATATGCCGAGCCGTGACCATCGCTACGCGGTGTATCCTGGAAGTTACTATGTCTGGAAATATGGCTATAGTCATTGCTGTAGCGCCTGTCATTATTGCCACCGTATCCTCGCTGTGAAGGATCAGCATCATAGGAATTATGTTCACTGTCTGGCCTCTTATCATTAGAACTGCTATCTCGATTACTGTTATAGTCTCTGTCTGAGCTATAAGAATTGTGCCTGTTATCATAGTCGCTATACTTTGTTTTATCCACACTACCGTAGCTGCTGCCTACACTTCTTTGATTCTTATATGTAGAGTCATCGCGACTACTATAACCTCCATCATCACTGCCAACTGCGTAGCTGCTAGAACTGTCGCGAGTTTTTCCCCTCGTTGGTGACCCGTAGTAGATGTTACCAGGGCGTGTGTAAGTACTAGGACTATCGTGGTCAGATGGATACCGATGAGTTACATCTCTATATGAATTATCATTGGCCAGGCCATGCGATGCATATCTGCTATTGTAGTCATCATTATCTGTTTCTTCATATGGGCCTGAGCTGCTTCTCTGACTGTCAACACTGCCATCATATCGCGAAGATTCCCCTTCGCGTTTATATCCGTTGTTACTAGGCCTATTACTATAACGGCTACTTAAATATTCGTCACTCTTAGCGGCGCCATAGTTACCAGCATCGCCTCCATAACGACCTGGATCACTTCTGTATTTGTTCAAACTACTACGTGAATCTTTAGTTGCATCGCCATACTCTCCGGAATCACTACCGTAGCTGATATCACTGGGACCTGAATGGCTACTGGAGTGATAACCTTGGGATGGTTGACGCTCCCTCGAGTTACTGTCATAAGCCGGAGAGAGACTACCTTGTTTATTAGGATGCTCATAATATGTTCCAGAGTTTCGCCCATTATATCTACCAAAAATAGGGTCTGTGTAGCCACCAGACCCAGGACCGTCATAACTACTTGAGGTAGGCTCGCCATAGTTGGCAGACGTATGGCTGCCATCGCTTCCAGAATTAGGCCCGCTATCGCCTCCAGACCTAGGACGGTTATAACCATTAACGTGAGAATCGTCATAGCTTTCAGAAGGAGGACCGCCATAACCTCCGGGGTAAGGTCCGCTATAGCCTCCAGAGCTAGAACCATCATAGCCTCCAGAGTCAGGTATGTTATACCCACCAGAGCTAGATGTATCATAATCACGAGAGATGGGTCTGTTAGAACCAGCAGAACTGCTACCGGAAACAATATTGTAGGGGCTAGCATACCCAGCGAAATTATTACCGTGTGAATTTGAATCACCATAATCACCAGCGTCTTGGACATTATATCTCACAGGGATACTACTATATGTGCTAGAACTCCCATAATCACTTGATCCAGAAACAGGGACAGAATGTCTATTAGAACTAGGACCAGCATAACTACCAGCGCTTGGGCCTTCATCATTGCCAGAAGCTTCGCCGTATGCATCACTACCTTGTTGACCACTATATGCTTTACTTATGCCATTCGCCGCTGTTCCACCATACCTGGTTGAACCGACATCGCGACTAGAACCCAATGAATAGCCATGGGCACGTTTAATTTGGTCTACATAGCCTCTACTAGAAGCATCAGCGCTGCCTAACCTGTAAATATCAGGCCTGTCATTTCTAATATAGTCGCTTACGTGTCCTGATTTGGAACCATAACTACTGCTGCGCCTCGGCTCTATGTAGCCGCCAGAGGAGCCAACATTGTATCCACCTCCTCTTATTCCAGTGTTGCCATCAAGAGTGATTCTGCTGGCGATAACACCCGGCGAGTCCTGCGTAGCTGTTTCACCTCCAACGTCCACGCCATGTCTACTGATGATGTTTCCTTCAGATGGATAGGGATTATAATGACCGCCACGACCACGTCCATGACCGCCACGACCGCGCCCATGACCGCCACGACCATGTCCGTAGTCTCCTCGACCATGACCATAGTTATCTAATCCATAGCCGCCGTATGTTTTCCCTTCACCGTACGAATGTGACTCCTTCCAGTTTTCTTTGTTCTTGTATTCACCGTTACCTTTGAAGTCGCCATCCTCCTTGTATTTAACTGCGTGCCCTTTGTCCACGTAGTATTTCTTGCCTCCGTGATCGTCGTGGTAGTTGTCGTAGTTGTATTTCCCATCACCCTTGCTGAAGTAAAAATTACCTTCACCCCAGTTCTTCGACTGCTTTGGGTTTAATTTTATGTCGCCTGCTCCACCATAGTCTTCAATGGCACCCTTTGAGTCGTGGGCTTGCTTCTGATCGTAATAATGTTCACCATGCTCTTGTCCGGTCTCCGCAGCTCGCCCTTCACTTCCTTCTACGCCGTGGTCCGTGGCTCGCCCATTCTGTAGCTATAACGAGCATTGCACGTGATTACAAATAGAGGTAGCGCGCCAGATGTGCTGCTATAGCCTGATCCATACGACCAATGTTCAGCCCACATACTAAGCAAAAACAAAAAATGCATATATTCGCCTATAAATCCGATGAACTTACCCCTGCATAGAATATGAGGAGGGACACAGAAAGTGCTGCGGTCTTCATTTTCTGTCTTTGCCTGTGTAGTAAAACAACATACAATTTTAATCATACGTGCTTAGTGATTGAGTTGAATAAATACCATTTTAAGTAGAAATAGATGTCTTATAAACGAGCCGTAGTATTTTTTAATTGACCGTAATAAATAATTAGACATCTTACCGCTTACCTTGTACTCAACGATGTACGAGTTTATTACATCAACGAACGCACGACTGATGCTTCTATATTGCGACCATAGTCCGATTGTTTCAAAAGTAGAACATTTCACATTTATATATGGTTAGCGATAAATGTTTCGACCTGATTATAAGTAACCACACAACATTTCAATGTAGATCACGAGAAGGTAGTAACGCGACAAACGAGCTATGGCGCAGTTTCAGCTCACTGCTTCCTTCGATATTAACAGCAAATACGATATTTAGCCTAACTAGCTAAATCAACATAGCTCTGGGTCACTGGGAGCAAACTATAACTAACAACCAGTTTAGAATAGGTAGCAGCCAAATTGTGTGATCTTCTTTTTAGACTGTCATTCTGGATTACCTATCGTTTGAAAACTCCCACAGTACGAAGAAACCATGTCACTGTCTTAAAAGGATTTCGGCCGACAGATTTAAGAATGATGTTACTTAATTACAATTGTTGCAACTGCCTTCTAAGCGATGTTACTTAGGTCACAAGGTCTTAAACAGACCCTTGTTAAAGTTACCAACGATATATCATTGAAAAAAGATTTTTTAAAATAGAAAGAAAGATATCACACGGCCACAACTGCTGTTATACTTCCTACTACTGGTAATCAGAAATCGTTGTGATCTCCTGTCAAATAACTTTTAATGAAGGCGGAAACTCTGGTGCGTGTCGCAGTAAATGTATGTAATAATCACCTGACGCGATGACCTCTTTCTCTGAGCTTTGGATTATATCTGCGAGAGGCTGATGAGTTTCTCATACTAATAATAGCAAATAACAAAAACTAACATATGCGTAAATTTCTTGACTTTACACCAGCACAGCCGATGCGTGATAACCTGCACGCGTACGCGTTTTAACGTTTATACATAACGTTTTTAAAAATGGTTTACGTCTGATTTCAACAATGAGTACGGTATTACTTCGCACGGTTACCTTCGTAAATTGAACTTCAGGTAGCACATCTAATCTAGCAAGTCTGTTAGGTGAGAAAAATTTGTGTTATTCATTACCCTTCGAAGCGGCGCTGTAAGTCTACCATGTAACAATTTGGTCACATGTAAACTTGTATGATATATCAGCTAAGCACATCGGAACTCGTTGGACAATACTCTACTTTTCACCGCGCTTATCGTTAAAGTTAAGCGTAAAGTTAAAGAATAAGCGAAAAAACATTTGGATTCCGTGTGGTTTATAGAAGCACTGTTGATACCCATATATAAATTGCTAAGAATATGATAAGTAGAGCTGCATTTACGCTATTAGCTATAGAGAAAACAATACGCGTTCTTTATTCATGCAGTTTTCTTATTAAATTGACGATAGGATAATTGAATTTACTTAATTAGTGAGTAGGTTCGTCTGGGCCAGATTGCTAACAGACACGATGCCCTCGCGTCACCTTGTATAAACAGTGTGAAGGCCCAAATGACCGACAAAAATTGGAGTGGTTTTGATTGCCGGTTATACGTTGTCTCACGCTTCGTAAGTTTTGCATAAATGAGCGTCTCCTGGCGAATATACATAGCTATCCCTACCGCCTTCCACCAACTTTGTTAACTAGAATTATTAGGTAAGTATCCCATTTATGTAACTTAATATTACTTTCCCATCACTTAATTTTCATATTCGATCAAATACGATCTTAAATAAGTCTACATTATTTTTTAATACACTTAAACTAATCGCGTACTGTACAAATAGCTTTTCACGAATAAACGTGTGGCGAGTATTTGATACGGGTCATGCTTCTAAACATGTTTGTAAGCTTTTGAACTTTAAACCATCCATAAAATTACGAATTATACATGTGGTAAGTTGCCCAGTCCATTGTCACACATGTGATAAAACTAAAAGATTGGCTGCAGCCACTTGTGCATCAACAACGATTTAAACCAGACAAATGTAACGAACGCGGCTAACGCAATAGGCTTACGTTGTCTCTAACTAGGAACCGCATCTACATAGATACATAGATACACAGTGAAAATAGGTACGATTTACTTCTAAAGTCAGTGATCTATGCCACCGAACGGTCATATCCGACAACATATTCTAGCTGCACATCGACCTGGTTTTCAGAGGTTCACCAAACTGTGTTATGCAAACACACTATTCAGTAAGGCTAGTGTTGTCGATATAAAGCCGCCCAACGTTCCCATGCAGTCACCTTTCACCTAGATGGTCACTAATGGATACAGGTTGATTGTCGTCACCTAATTGTGTTAACATTGATTATATGTGCATTTAGGAAGCAGCAAGCGTGAAGATATGGTAAATAAATTTACACAGCGATTTTATATAGCCATGTACACTATGCTCAAATAAAATATAGTATATACTGTTTTGAATATAAAATCAGTATTTTTTAAATATTCCTTTTAGCGGTAAATATGTGACAGCTACCTGAATCGCAATCAACAAACAGAAAAAAATACATGCCAATACGTACCACAAAAGTTACAACGAAAGGATAAGCAAAAACTTAGCAGAAACTGGCTGCAGTTTCGTCGACCATCGAAAGCGTACGGGGGCGGCTTCTTTTAACAAGTATGCATCATTTTCTATAGATCGTTTTACGTGTGCCGATAACGAGACGATGTGCATGCTTATTTACGAAAATCTAACATGCTGCGCTTTAATACAATAACCGTGCTTGCGCAGAGGTCCCTGCATCCGCATCGCGTTGAGCCATTAGACAAGCCACAAAGAGCTCACACGCTTTACATTTTCCAAATTGTGCACTGTTAGCTCAATTTGCTATATAATATCCAAATTAACAATCAATTTCGTCGGTCACAATATATAAGAAGTAGCAGTTGACAGCTTGTTACTATCCAGAAACCAGTTTCAAGATTACAGTACTTTAGTATGATGTTTTTGCAGAACGTCTCGTGATGTGGAATGAAGTGCAATTTTGGCATTTCCGCATTAACTGACTTGTCATTTACTTTATCGAAAAGGCTGAAATCGTATCCTTAACAAACCATCTAGCCCTACGAAAGGCCAGACAGCCCATAAAAAACCATCATGAAAGAAAGTAACCAGTCTTAAAATCTGCTGTTGTAAAAAGAAGCAGAGGAAAATTAGAGATAATATATAGATATAATGTGATAGAAAAAAAATACTTTCATATATGCGCACTGTTATGGGAAATGTATTTACGATTGTGTTTTTTCGGCATAAAATTCAAAATTCAAAACGATTACTAGGACATTTCTAATTGAGGCACAGGTGGTTGTTCAATCGGTTTTTAACCTGCGGCGAGATTTCTAAAACGAAAAATAATTAGCTTAACGTTCATTGCGATAAATGCAGTGTCCTATAGGGTCTGTAGTGAAAAACCACATGAACCGAGACTAGATCCAGACAGCGTGTTGCTGCTGGTTGCTTGCTCAACAGTTCATTGACGGTTTTTTGGATCCCCGCAATCCGCACTAAAACTGGAGCGTACGCCAAGACACGGCAGTTGTAGTGACGGCGCCGGTTGGTGTGAACTGTCAGTAAACAAAAGTGAAACTTCTACAGACGAGCAACCGATCAATTGCGTCCATCATGGATAGAGTTTCGAATTATCTACGTCAAGGTAAGCTCGCTAGAAACAAAATCTACTACCAATAGTGTGGTATCGAACAGAGCTGTCTGATTAATTTTAATAGTTTTAACTAAAACAACCAGTGTGAAAGAATGGCAATAATTTTGAATTGGCCAACAGCAACAGAATCCGTGAAATGAAGCACACTGTTTTTTAAACGCCGCGAGCGCAGCGAGAGAACGCGGAGCTAGTGAGAGTGGGGAAGGAGGAAGAGGGGGATGTGCGAACGAACGAGTGAGAAAGAGAGGGCTAAGTGCGGGAATAACTGAGCGAGAGATGGGGAGAAAAGCGAAGCAAATGACCTAAAAAGAAAGCAAGTGATACAGAGTAGACAAGAGAGTGTAAGAGAGAGAGAGCGCGCGAGAGAGAGGAAGAGAGAGAGAGAGCAGGGGAGATAGAAAGAAAAGGGGAAGGTCGGGAGGGCGTGTTGTGTGGTATTTTGTGTGTGTGTGTGTGTGTTGTTGTGTGGTGTGTGTGTTGTGTGTGTGTGTGTGTGTGTGTGTGGTGTGTGTGTGGTGTGTGGTGTGTGCTGTGTGTGTGGTGTAGTGGTTGGTGTGTGTGTGTGTGTGGTGTGTGTGTGTGTTTTGTGATGTGTTGTGTGTGTGGTGTGTGTGTGTGTGTGTGTATGTGTGTGTGTGTGTGTGTGTGTGTGTGTGCTGTGTGTGTGTGTGTGTGTGTGTGGTGTATAGGGAGCGGAGTACAAGAGAGAGATAGGAGAGGAGAGAGTTTGTGCAGAAGCGAAAGCGGTAGAGGGAGGGAATATAGCAAGAGTAGAGAAGGAGCGGTCGTAAGACCAAGAGAGCGAGCGAGAGAGAGGAGAGAGGAGAGAGAAGAGAGGAGAGAGAGAGGAGAGAGTTATTGAGAGCGCGGCAAGCCCGGATTGCGTGGAGAGAGTTCAGAGAGAGAGAGGAGAGAGCGCCGTGAGGAAGAAGAGGAGCAGACGCGAGAGAGAGAAAGAAAGAGCGAGCGAGAGAGCGAGATTGAGAGCAGAGAGAGAGAGAGAGAGAGAGAGAAGAGAGAGAGAGAGAGATATATTGAGAGAGGGAGCGAGATTGCGTGAGAGAGATTCAAGAGAGAGAGAGAGTGCGCGAGAGAGAGAGAAGAGAGAGCGATGGGAGGACAGAGCGGGACGGGACGAGCGAGAGAGAGAGCGAGAGAGAGAGAAGAAAGAGAGAGGAGAGAGAGAGCAAGAGCAGAGAGAGAGAGAGAGAGAGAGAGAGAGAGAGAGAGAGAGAGAGCGAGAGCTACTCAGACGACTTTCTTTGCTTACCCAGCCGGCACAAAATTCCGCCCCACAATTAGCACAAAAAGAATTAGGTGAGATAATGTTTGAGCAGGTAATCCATGAATGCTCCCAACCAGTCCCGCATATCGTGAGTGATGTGTTTCAAGCGAGGACGCACGTTGATGTCGTGCATGTCATATTTTCTAGCGGGAGTGACAAGCCGTGGTTCTGGAGGTGCCATTGTCGTATTACTCCTTATTGTAAGTATTTAAAATTCGAGAAACGTACATAAAGCATACACCACACACAACACACACAACACACGCACACCACACACACCACACACACACACACCCACACACCCACCACTACAACGAGAGAGGCGGAAGTAGAGAGGAGAGAGAGAGAGAGATGGCACTCGCACACACGTAATACATTACATACATTACATACATAATACCATAATACATACATACATACATACAGTAATACGAGTGGCGTGGAGGCATTGAGCGATCGCGTGAGCGAGTGTACTACATACTTACATAATACCATACTACATCATAATAATACATACATACTACATACACTACTACATAACATATTACTACATATCAGTAACATAATTAATACATACATAACATACATACATACATACATAAATACATTACATAACATACATACATACATACATAAATACACTACATAACTACATACATACATACTACATACATAACATACATACATTAAGCATACATACATTACATACATACATACATACATACATACATTACGATAATACATCATACATTCATACAATACATACTACATACTACATCATACATCATACATTACTACATACATACATACATACATACTACATACGATACATACATCGATATTCATCTCATACCTACATATCATACATACATACATATACATACATTAATACATACATACATTACATACATACATACATATACATAATACATAATACATACATACATACATACATATATAAAAACGCGTGCGGTGTGTGCCGTACGTGTGTTGTGGTGTGTGTTGTGTGTGGTGTCGTGCGTGCGTGCGTGCGAGCGTGCGTGCAGTGCGTGCGAGCGTGCTAGCGTGCGTGCTGTGCGTGCGTGCGTGGTGTGCGTGCGTGCGTTGCGTTCGTGCGTGTTTATGTGTCGAATAATGGTCGAAGACGTGTTTGCATAAAGTGACGAAAATGTTTCAGTGTGTAAATGTCAATGTTCAATAGTCAAAATTTGTATGTTACAGGTGTCGGCTTTTAGCAATGGGTATGGGCAGGATTATAACGCTGGTGCCTACAACAACCACGGCAAAAGGCTTAACGAGGGAAAATATGATCATAAACAAGAGTACGACAACAAGAAGGCCGTCGATGATCGCGGCGGAAAAGGACAGATATACGTAGGTGTTGCGTATTTGCTCACGGCTGTTGACATCTATATAAGTGATTAATGCCACTGTATTGGAGGAAGAACCCACGTTGAGTATGTCTGTGTGATTGAAAACAAAGTGAACGCATGCGCACTAGTATGTGTGCACGCTCCCCAGAATAGTACACCTACTTTGCCATGAGCCACTAGGCTAATATCAATAAACTATAATATATATATATATATCTATATATTATATATATATATATATATAAGTGTGTGTGTGTACTGATGTGTGCACTGTGTGTGTGTGTGTTGTGTTGTGTGGCCGTGCGTGCGTGCGTTGCGTGCGTGCGTGCGTGCGTGAAACGTGTGTTGTGTGTGGTGTGTGTGTGTGTTGGTGTGTGTGTGTGGTGTGTGGATTTATGTGTGTGTGTGTGTGTGTGTTTGTGTGTGTGTGCCTGTCCTTCTGTCTCTTCTTCTTTACTCGCTCTCTCTCTCCTCTCTCTCTCTCTTCTCTTCTCGCTCTTTCTTTTTCTCGCTCCTGCTCTCTTTCTCGCTCTCTCTCTCTCTCTCTTTTCTCGCGCTCTCTCTCTCTGCTCTCTCTCGTCTTCTCTCTCTTCTTTCTTTCTCTTTCTCTCTCTCTTTGTTGCTCTCTCTCTCTGTTTCGCCTCCTCTCTCTGTCTTCCTCTCTGTGTCGGTGGCGCTGCGTGCGTGTGTGTATGTGTGGTGTGTGTGCTGCCGGTGTTGCATGCGCGTGCGCTGCGTGCGTGCGTGTGCGTGTTGCGCGCGCGCGTGTGGTTTGTGTGTGTGCATTTGACATTGTTTTTTTAGAAACCTCATTGACCGCGTGTAAGCATAACCTGATCGTATAATTACAGAATTTTCATCCACAATCTAAACATTGTCTCACCTAACTGGTGACTGCGTTTAACCTCTGACTATAAGCGGTCGACCCAATGTGAACAATCTGTGTCGCGGTGCGCGGGCGACGTGCTGTGGTTAATACAGCCTTCGCGTGTGCGCAAACAATTTTCTGACGACGCACGGGGAAATAATTATTATCTTATTTATTGAGAGTTATTGTGCAATATTTTCGTAAAATTATTTCATGTTATTATATATCCCCGTGCTGTCGTAGGGCCTACGTTGTTATACATACATTTAACAACATGATACAGAAATAATACAGAAATTATTACTTGCATAATTCATACTGGTTAACCTACTGTCTCAGGTGTTGAGAAGACGTCATGAACGCATTATAATTGACGGTTTACTGGTTACTTTACCTACTAATGTAGTTAATGTATAGTTAAATAGGTCATTATCTATTTATCTGAACGATGGAGCGATAAATACGACACACTGCGTCTCTCTGTTTTTACAGGATAACGGTAAAATCATTCATTCGGACGGTTACGGGACATTCCAATTCACGAAAGGCGAGGGAAAATATTTCTACAAAAATCTCTACCTTGACAAGGGAGGTAACAGGTACTACATCGATAACGGACGCAAGATAAAAGAAGACGGTAAGGGGTATTTCGACGGGAAGGGCCAATACCACAAGGATGCTCATCACGGTGCGGAGCAACACAACAGCGCGCCTAGCTATAGTAGCTTGCCCCAACAGGCGCTAGCTCTAGGCAAGTTCGCAGGAGAGGACACGGCGGCACTGATAAGCCTTTTAACGTCGAGCAACGACGGACACGGTGGCCGCTACACTGCACCCGCAGCGCCATTTGCGCCAACCTACAGCGAGCAATCAAGCTCCCCGGTTGCGTACAATGCTGAAACTGAGTCGATTACATCTCCCTCTGCTCCGCCTCCTTACCCTGTAATAACGTCGCCCGACTACTCTAATAACCCCAGAACGCACTCATCACAGGAGCGACAGGCCTACCCGGCCCATGCATTGATACAGAACAAGATGGATGTCTCGCCGTCCGCCGGATCACGGCAAGATGACAGCCCTGCTCGCAGAGAGACAACGCCAGGTGCTCCTCGGAACGTGACTCCGCGCGAGCGCTTCCAGCAAGATCTTACTAACGATAGAGGAAGCACGGATAGATCCGACAGGAAGCAGTCAGCAAATAACTACGGCGACCGGCGATACAGCAGAGGCGAGGACCGCCGCGATCAGTCTCAGCCGTTCTCTCATATCAGCGCCCCTAACGACAGGGATTCAGCGCGACACCGGTCGGACAAAGTGGAGTCGAGAATCGCGCAAAAAAGATCCTCTTATGGACCCGGGAATTCGAGGTATCAGCAGACGTCGGATTCTCGGCGAGACAAATACTCGGAACGCGAATCAGCGAATGCGTACAGCGACAGAAACGAAGGAAGCTACGACGACGACGATGGCGATGACTATCGTACACATCGTCGCGACAGACAGGCGTTCGCGTATCGCAGCTCGAGACCGCAACACACACACGAACGACGTCGCTTCATTCCGCGTGATGACGATGCCCGATCAAAGTACAATCCATATGTTGTACCAAATCCAGCGGTCAGCATGCCTATTCCTGCCTTTTCGCGTGAATATCAATCGGAGAGCGCTGCGATTGGCGGCGCACAACAATTTAGAAAGCCCGAAAACTTCAGATCGCCCGAGAGTCATGTATTACGGCGCAGGCCCGATCGAGATCACGAGAACAAGGCGCGGGATTCATCGAGCGCTTATTATTCATCTCCTGGTACGAACGGGCGAGAGGTTCTAGAACGAGAATACCAACGTTCACGTGGTTACGAGGCCGACGAGTCACATGCCGGACCAGGGCAATTTCGGCCGCATTTGCGTTTTCAAACACGTCAGCGGCAAGCTACCCAATAATATGTGTCTACGTTCTACCATTATTCAGCCCGTTGGTGGTCTACCAAGCTAACTCATTGCCAATTAACCTATAAAATGTCACAAAGACATGTCATCGATTTACTCAACTTTGTTATAAATGTTATTATGGATTAACGGCATCTCAATCGTGTCATTTTATCACGAATATTTGTTGCGCTGATATATATATATATATATATATATATATATATTACTACTATTACTACGTCGACCAAGGTGGGCATGATGCTTCCTTGAGTCGGGAACAACAGATATCACTCCAAACTTCACGGTCGCTTATGACTGTGGCCAGCTCTTTAGTTGATGTCAGTTGTGTCATTGGCAGCAAGCTTTTAACAAACGTTTTGATGGGTCTACCGCGTTTAAGGTGGCCGCGTTTATATATATATAGTATGAAAATCCTACCTTAGGTGAAATGAAATACTGTTGTCAGAAGCAAAATTAGTCTTAACATTAGTCTTAACATTAACTTCGACTCGTAAACCGTTGACAGAAATATCGTAAAGACCCTCTCGTTACTTTAATACCAAAATGAAAATAACGAAATTACACAAAGAATTTCAATTATAGTGATTTTACATTATCAATTAATGAGTAAAACATGTATTTTCATGGAAAACACGTCAGAAACACTACTTATATCTACCAATCGTATACCAAAGCAAACATTTACGAGTGGCGATTGTTCTCTTGTTTTGGATATTTTGATGAGTCATGACGCTCGCTTTGTATTAATTGCTATGCAGAATCATGTCAAATCGTGCAAATTAAATTCATGTTCGTGTCGTTTTTTCATCAGATATTATTTTTATGTGGTTAATCATCATAATATGCATAAATTACTGTGATGTAAAATAAATGTGTATGAATTTGAATTTTGTGATTCTAATCCAATCAGCATCCGTGTGACATTAAATTATGAAGTTCCTCTTATCACAAGTTGTCTCATAGCTGCGATACGTTTCTGTCCACGCTATTCTCATAACATTAAAGGGACTACGTCACGAATTTTCTATGGTAAAATTTGTAAAAAAAAAATTGCCATTTTTTTACATTAAAAGTAAGAACTAACGTTACTAAATATATCCTCAAACTCTCACCTGATAAAAATGTTTTTACGTTGGTTAAATTTGCAAAAATCTAGACGATCTGGTAATTTCTGTTGTCTAACACTATTCTGTACTGTACTGTACTATCCAGTACTGTTCAGATACTGGCGTCTCTCTGTATTTCACCGGCAAATTAGGGCATATAAAGAAGGTATATAAGCATGAAAAGTAAACAGAAACACTAATTGTATTTTCATACATTTTATTTTGTACAAATAACACACAAATGTACTACTTGATGGTGCTAGAAATTCGATACCACTACATGCCCATCTGCTTTCAAAGTTGGACATAGCAACTTTTCGGCTGCAGGCAACAGATCGAGGGTAATTTAATCATTTAAGAGGAAACGGATTGCAATATATTATCAACAACTTTTTGATTTAGTTATAATAAGGACGAACTTGTCTTAAAATAAAAATCGTTCAATTAAATACATTTAGGTACAAATATAATTGCACTCTTTGTGAATTAGCCCTCGGTCTGTAACGTGCAAAATAAATCGGAAAAAGCGCAACTTATTTAGGGTGGCAGCATCATCGCGCGGAGTTATGTCAGCGGCCAAAAATAATTATTTCGAAACTCACTGTTGTTTTATGACAAGTGTGAATGCATGGTTATAGAAATTTGTAGGTAGACCTATATATACTATTATTTATGCACTTACTATCATAATATACCCTAAAATTCTAGGGTGTAGTATCCATTTAATTTCGTGTTATGATCTCGCATTTACTTACGCATATTACTATTTAGTTATGAACTTTTATGCTTACAGTTGGTATGACAACAAATTAACAATCTATCCATGTGAATATCCATAAAATCTGGTTGCAGTCTTCCACGTTTGTTTTTTATTATTATCGATATGACAGTACAATAATTAGCACATTTCAATTGAAAATAAACCAAGGAGTAGGTAAATAAGATGAACGTAGATAAATAAGATGAACTGTAGCTACTGTACATTTTGTTATCACTTAAACTGCATAAATCATCACATCTTCCTCGAACTCTTGTTCTTCTATTCCTAGCGATCTATAGTCATTTCTCCGCAAGTGTTTCAGCAGCCGATAGCTTTTACGAGCCAACGTTGTTTTGTGTTTAACTATGATTCCAATTATAATCATAACGCTGATCATGACAACGACCGAAAGTGAGAGAAGACCCCACGACGTTAAACGCCCGTTAACGATTGACATTCCCAATAACGAATTGCAACCAATCTCAGCAACATTTATATTGTATAGTGACACGCCGGAACATGTTACACGATCTTTGTCTACCACGTTAAAACTCAGCGATTTATTCTGTAACCACGTGATAAAACCCTTGGCTATGCAGTCGCAGCGAAACGGATTAAGTGATATGTTCAACATCGATAATTTAGGCATCGCCTCCAGTGCGCTTCTATCCTCTGCATCAAGGTAGTCAATCTCGTTCAGCGATATATCAATCTCCGTTATTTGTGAGAAACAGTCAGTGTTAAAGCGAAGACTTCGCAAGCCAGCATTACTTAATTTCAGTAGTTTTAGCTGCCTTGCGTTACACAGACTACGGAATCCGCCATTTACCGAAAGGTTGTTACCAGATAAATCTAAGTATCGCAAAGAATTTAAGTCTACGTCAAGAAAGATTTCTGTCAAGTTCGGCACTATGTAAGATCCGTTGCTGATACTCTGGAAGGCGCTTCGCATGGAAACATCTTTTACACCGGGAACCTTTCTGAAGAGACTAATCGGGTTCATAGAAATCGTGTTGTCTGCCATATGGAGTGTTTCAAGATTGCTCAGAAACTGGAAAGTTCTGCTCGACAATATTTGAATACTGTTGTTCGATATGTCAAGACTTCGAACGCTTTCCTTGTTATACCAGAACAGTTCTTCGGTCATATTGGGAAAGACGTTTCCGGTGACCAAGATCTCAATCGCATGGTCGTTGATGTTATCAAATACGCTTGACATCTGAGTTTGATTAAAACATTGTTGGTCACACACAACTTGGAACGCGATGCATGAGCACTGGGGAGGGCAGGCACTATCACGTTGGTTAGGTGCAACTGACGTCAGTAGAATACTTGTCAATAGCACAACAATACACATTCTGCCCGACGACATTTTCGGTCTGATGCTCTCGATCACAAATGATAACGGTAACGACCCAATCATGGATATATAGTACCAGCGTGCGGAACTTATGGAGTCATCTACGGTTGCAACTTGTTTAACTAGACTGATACTTGGAGAATTGATTTAATCTTTTCTTGGTCAATAGCTGAAAAGACAAATGTTGTATAGATAAATGTGTATAAATGATAAATGCTCGGGTAGTTAAAAACTAAAAAAAGAGTAAACTAAATTCGAAAGTAAAAGATGCGATAAACCATATAGTTTACTGTCACTGTTGGTACATTGTGACTCGAATGAAAGACGAACGCTGGGCATATAGAACTAATAAATCAATGATATTCAGTAGCTGCATGAAAGTCTTACCCGCTCGATATGTACATTCTGGCAGACTTAGTGTAGCTCATCCAGTTATCGACGTTGACTCACGTTAGCGTTTGTGCGCAGCTCTATATCTACTGAAGGTTTGAGGATGTGCACTGATTTACCCTTGATCTGTCGCATTATCGCCAGTATGTACACGCGCACCACGTACGCCACTAAAGTAAACGAAGATTTGTTTCATAGAGATCAAAGGTTGACGCGTCATCGTCAGCACTTTAATAAAAAGGGGGTATTATTACTACCTTGTAATTACTGCCCGCAGACACCATCATACTGATTTTTAAAAAAATTGTGAATTTGAAATATATAACTATGGTAAATTGTGATATTCGGGTGAGAAAAGTTTCGGGTTTCTGAATTTACCAGTCTGCTCTTACACTTTGCTTGTCATTTAAAATGAATTATGAGTGTTGCAAGGAATAATTATATAGACAATCTTACTGTGAAATTGGTTCCAATCTGCCTGATAAAACTACGTGTTTATATCACCTATCTGTCGATCGTAAAAACGTGTAACAGTGTGAAGCTTTGTAAACATACATAGATCGCCCACGGTCATTATTGCCTTTTTATGTTGCGATGTTGATTTCGGCCTTCAAACAATTTATCCTAATTTCATTGAGGCGCTTTTCCTTGTTTAGAAGGCTATAATTTCATATGATGCTTATTCAAAAAATGGCGATTAGTGTATATGGATTAGTAAATTACGCAATACGTGAATGAGAAAATGCATGAAATTTCGCAGTTATTGACTGCTAGCAGCCTAGCAGCATTCAGTTATGTTTTTTTCTCTTGATTACCAGATCGAAATAAACGCAGCGTATAGCAAATCAGCTTAAATATATTCAGCACAACACCGATACATCTAAACAGATTTGCATATCGAACTTTGAACGAGTGCTATGATACAGCTTTGCTGAACTATTGCTATAGGATATCAGAACAATTTCGTAACTATGTGAGCGTGTGTACCGATAACAGGAAAACTACGTCAATACTAGTATATGTATTTTTTTATATTAGTTTATTTGACTCATGGCGCGAGACCAACTGCTAAGTGTGATATTAAATGACTTGGTATCTGGTAATTGTAATCACTCACGTTGTATGCGTATTTGCGAGTGGCTTAAATTAAGAAAATGTCTCTAGCAATGTGCAGAAAAACAGGATAGATCTGTTTTCTTTCGCCGCCTTCGTTGCGTCGACCATGATGTTCGTATCTTTGCGTCATGTCAGTCAAATAAAGTGAGGCGAAAAAAAGAGTAATAGATATGCATGTGTTTAAAATTACAGAACGAAACACGAAAAACTAGCGATCAAGTAAAAGGCAATTTGATTGTGGTATATTAGGATATAATACAAAATTACTCCCAACTTATTGTTATAAAATATTAACTATATTATATTATAACATTATAAAATAATAATTATTAAAACAATAGACGATTCCATAAAATTCTGGTAAAACGTAATAACAGCGTATGCGATTTTTGTAGCCCATCTGTGCAATTAATTTTAATACTCCTTATCTTATACGTTCTGATCTACGTTAAGCACTTTGTATGAGACATGGAGACGTGCTATCGACACATAGCTTAAATTAGAAAGCAGCCGCAAAACACGAATTCGTAGGATATCTACATCAATCGTGGCTGTTATAGTAGTGGTGCTTGTTGTTGTATTTGTTGTCTGAACCATAGTTGCCTTTTCCGTAAAAGGACCCCTTGCCGTTGTTATGGGCCTTGTAACCATTATCCTTGTAGTGTTTGTTGCCGCCGTGATCCTGGTGATAGTTGTCGTAAAGGTATTTACCTGTAAATAAGAAGTTCTATTTTGACATTTTAGCTCAGCGGTTACGATCTACGCGTGGTTGCTAATCACCATTGTCCGGCTAAATAACATCCGTTCAATCTCTTCCCAGCTATGCGTGAGGAATAATCATCGGTTGTTTGTAACAAGCTCCCAGCCGTGACTGCAGTAAAGGTCACTTCTAATCGCAAAGCTGTAAACTGTACGTGTCCAACAAGAGGGTAGACAATGCGGAACTGCTGCGTAGCGCGTCATGTTAAGGAAAATGATGTCACTAAGATCTAGTTATAATAATACCGCTTCGAATCTAGTCATCGCACAAGAAGCGAAAACATGTTATAATTACTGTACTACAATCACCAATGGCTAACTGTCTCTACAGCAAATATACATAATTACACTATAAGAAATGTACGAACCGTCTCCTTTGCTAAAGTAGAATTTTCCCTTTCCCTTGTTGGTCGATTGCTTCCCATTTAGATAAATGCTGCCATAGCCACCATAGTCTTGCTTGTCACCGTAGCTACTATAGTACTGGTCGTGCTTGTATTTGTAATTATCATCGCCGCTCTACGAAACAAAAGCAAAATAATTAGCACATTGATTGATGACACACACACACACACACACACACACACACACACACACACACACACACACACACACACACACACACACTACACACACACACACACACACACACACACACACACACAC
>NW_014577556.1:33609-39615 GCF_000485595.1 Priapulus caudatus | reverse complement strand
ACCTGCTATGCGTCGTATAATGCGTCGCTAACATGTATACCTGCTATGCGTCGTATAATGCGTCGCTAACATGTATACCTGCTATGCGTCGTATAATGCGTCGCTAACATGTATACCTGCTATGTGTCGATTCTACATACACGGCTGCACATATTAGTACTGTGGTTACTGTATAGGTCCCCATGCTATATATACAGTCTATGGAAACGTGGCGCATTTTACTTACTTAATTAATTAATTAATGAGAACAGTTAAAAATTGTTTAGGGATTGCCAGGTCCATGACATCACTTCTATAACCTCTGATTTATATATATATATAATTATATATATATATATATATTATTGTATTTATTTATTTACTTTGTATATTTTTTGTTTAACCAACTGGGTTTTCTAGATTACTATGAGCTTACGTCCGGATCTTCTAATTAAATTAAATTAGGACTAGTTACTTCTTACATGACACTACGAAACTATTTTAATTGTTATGACGTCTCTTGCGAAATTTCCACCAGCAATTGCTATGGGTTCACTTTTGGTTCCGGAGAGACAATTTGCACAATTGGTTACTAATTAGCACCATTCACTAAAACATCACTAATTACTCATTTCGAGAACGTTATTTATCACAGCTGATCTAATTCAATGAGTATATCGATAAAAATATATAACCATTCGATATATGATCAGCGCACATATGCTAAATAGTATCATATCAGTAAATCAGTGACTAGTGAAACATTCATGTTGATTATTTTGTGATTTATTACAACTAAAATTCCTGGGCCTCGCAGTAAGTCTAGATCGTATTGCATAGCCAATACGGTGATAGTTTCCAACACCAATAACGTCTTTCTATAACGTGTCGTGTGCATTTCTGGCTTCTAACTGGTTAAAAATGCTAATATCAGCGATGAAGACGTAAACGGTCGCAAACTGTGTGATGTCACAATATCGCGTGATACGAGCGAGCATCGGAGGACACGCACATAGAAATATGTGTAATCTGTTACTATCATAGAATAGCGCCCCATTATAATAATCTCGGGCACAATTTATTGGTCTAACTATACCACTGTTCAAAACGTTTCTATGGTATTCCGAGCACACTGTGCCTGTGCGAATCGGCGAATGATCATAATCATTTAAATTAGATCATATCTAAGAGTAATAAAAACGATGAGCGAAATGGAACAGTAAAGCTTATCCTGTCTTCAGGTAGTAATTGCTGTTAAACCTAACAGGCAAACAAGAAACGTGTATGCATAAAGCAATTATTGCCCAACTGTAGGGTGCCACATATACATGTCATCATGAGCATCATCATAACATTGGTAACGATGATACTCCGGTTGCCGTGCATAGGAAAGGCATCGTATAATGAAATAATCTCACGTGCTGGTCTACTATTCGATGTGGCCTTTCATACAACTACTCGGATCGGATTACTCAGAAGACTTTATAATTGCTACGCTAGCTTACTACGTTCATATCATAATGAATTTAGCATGGGTGGTAATTTAATGATTACGGACGCAGTCGACATGTTGTTCCGCTGCACGGTATGATTTCACATCTGCATTGTGAACGCATACACAAGTTACGTGTGGGAGGCAGCCAACAGTATACGCACGGGCGCGCAAATAAAACACCATAAACGTAGGCGTACGCGACTTGCTCAATGCTTATAAGGTTATGATATGCTAACGATTTGCAGACTTAAATAACCATAATTAGATTTTAATTGTGCCTCCCGTACGCGACACACACGCACGCGCGCACACGCGCACACACGCTTATACACTTCTTTATACGCTCTTGATATAATATGTATGTATGTATGTATGTATGTATGTATGTATGTATGTATGTATGTATGTATGTATGTATGTATGTATGTATGTATGTATGTATGTATGTATGTATGTATGTATGTATGTATGTATGTATGTATGTATGCATGTATGTATGTATGTATGTATGTATGTATGTATGTATGTATGTATATGTATGTATGTATGTATTATATACATGCATTCTAAGCATATAGGTAGGGCCTACTTACAGAGCCAAGGCCTATGCAGACTAGCGCTGCAACAAAGTTCAATCGCATGATGACAGACAGCACCTGCAAAAATAACATAAATGATCAATTTCCACTTGTTTTTCTGATATTATAAACATGCTCTATTTACTTTCTCGTTTTCATTTTACCCATACATTCAGGAAAATTTGCCCTTTCGACGCGTTATTTACGAGAACACATAACAATACAGACTAAAACAACATTTCAAAACTCAATGAAAGATTTCAATGCACGATCACGAAGTTCATGTGTAACAGTATAGCAACGTAGATGTGAGACCAAATGATGTTAACGCCTGCCTCGTCAATCAAACGATCACAAGCACACACGCACGCACCTGTCACACCAGCACGACTGATTAAATACGTGCTAAACAAAAACGTGAACCGTTTTAAATCTATGCTATGCTGAGCGTGACCTGCCATGGCCTGCTGACCAGTTATTCTACCTGTCTGATAAATTCGGAGTAATATATGCACTTGTCTAGTGTTGAATTAGACACAAAACGTACGGTTTCGTTCATGGATTATTTCAGTGCCGCTATACCTGTACTCACGAGCACCCACTGCACGAACACCCACTGCATGATTGCAATCTAGGTCTACTGCGTGTTTACCTGCCTCTGATTATCGCGACCGACATACAAAAACGCGTTCTGTCCCGTGACGAAACCGTTTGAGTGAATAATATAATTGGTACGAACAATGCAATCGGTTCTACGTCGAGCCGGCTTTTCAATTAACATTCTCAAATATTTATTGTTCTACATTACCACGAATAACAATTATTTGAACAGCTCTCCTGTGTACCGTGATCTTTTGTTTGTAATAAAACTTACACATGTTCAATTATGAGCTGCGGGCCGACCGGAGCTTATGCTTGAATGTCCCCTATAGGGTACGGATCGTGCTAGCCAGGGCCTCACTTATATGTAACACCAACAATATGTAATACCATCAACTGTATACCTGCGAAGTTCCGACAAAATATGGGTGTCTGATGACAGTACTACATACTCTAGTTACCGACGAAAAAAACTACACGAGTTTCAAACGTTCTATACATAAATTAAATACACAGATATGTATGTCAACCCTGGTATGTTATTGTCATCGATGTCCAATTAGTGTAATATTCTATTAAAATTAATTTATGATTATGTTGCAAACAGAATATCTCAGATATTTACGATACAATTGCATTGTAATAATGGTTTTTATCTGTTAGACCCCGTAAACATAAAAAACAATATATATACACCAATCGTACTAAATCATCACACACCATACTATGTGAAACAAACGACAGAAGACAATTGTGTTCATAACTGCGGATTAAAATCATCAAGTAACTGGTTGAATATCAAGAAGATAAAGATTCACTTTCACCGTTTACTCGATGTCTAGGGCCTCTAACCTAGCAAGATCTTAATTACACTATTTATGTTCGGTAATAAAACAACTCTAAATAATGGTTATTTACCTATTCTAAGGACTTGCAAATGGAAAGTAGAAGCCGTCTGTATATAGCTAGCTAGAGCGTGTCACCCGTTTACGCAGACTGAATATCGACGAATTGTGCTAAATAACGACACAGCTTTCTTCTCCATGTTTTGGTTTATCGCGCTGAAAAATTACTATTTACATCAATCACACGATTACGATCGTTTTGATTTTAGCGCTCTTTGTCACGTTTTGATACTCATTAGAAATTTTGGAATGGATCAACAACTCTTTTAATTGTGTTTTTGTAAACATTTGCAAGGGATAGCGTATCTGTAATTCCCTCCGGCTATCACCATGCCTCATTCAATCCTTATACACTGATTATGTACCAGTATTATTGACTTATTACTTGATTATGTACTGTTCTTTAAAAGAGTAGAAATAACATTATATCCAACCGAAGAAGGTAATCGTTATTACTTATACAGTAGCGGTAAACGTGTCCATGCACATATGATCTATGATTCCTTATCTTATGTTTCCTCTGTCATATGGCAAACTTATTCGTATTACAGCTCTTGCCACGCGTGCGTCCGTAATCTGACATCACCATGCGCCTACGCTTTACCCTTTTGTCTACTTACTTGTTACTTGTCTTGCTAAGTATACTAAGAATACTAAGTATACTAAGTATACTAAGTATACTAAGTACTTGCTACTTGTTACTTGTTACTTGTCTACTTGTTACTCTGCTAATCACCGTAACTTACAATAATAGCGTTGAATGTGCCAATGACGTTAACGGCCACGAGAACGAAGGGGAAGGTAATATGTGTACACTGTAACTGTAGGTGACCTCATAGCATATAATACTTTATAATTTTTTAATAACTAATGGTAATTACTAATAAATAAAAGTTGAATGTAAACACAAACTAGTTGCGCTTTCATGCGCAAAATACAGCGCATATCTACAATAAACCCCTTTTCGAAATTTTATTAAAACAATCAGCTAGAAGGCGCCACATTACAATGGAATGTAACCTAGAGCAGCACGATGTGCTAACACCAAGTTCAGGTATATTCCAAACGGAGCACACATACGTGAGCTGAGAAACCTACTAATCGCAGTACTCAGTGAATTAATTAGAAGGCTGTTAGTTTTCCCATAGTTTAGCAGACGAGGCGTGTGCCAAAATGTAGTTCAGACATGAGCTATATATATCGCAGAAGAAATCTTGATAGTACAACCAAATAAATACACATCCTTAGATAACTATATCCCTTGAACGGTTCTGTCAGAGATATTAAATTTTGTGAAATAATTATAGCTAAGCGATTATTAAATAAGTCATATCGGCGCATAAACCTCGCACTGCGCATATGCACGTATGGCGTACGCGTATTGTAACAGAATCATTGCTTGCGGGAATCGAGCGAGTGTCGTAATAGATACACATTTCGAGCTATCTATTTTCAAATCTATCATTACCATTAATTACCGAAATGTATCCACTCTCAAGCTGTTCCATGATCATGACCGATATCGACACACGAACTACGCTATAGTGTCATTTTCTCCCACTCACGTAGGCCTATATGCTATATGCGAGAAATATGCGCGTGTATTCTCTCGTGCACACACGTACACTGATATACACACCTACGCGTGTACGCCCTAACACTAGCGGGCAAGAGGCCGCACGCATTTGAGATAATGCCCTCAACTAACGCGTGCGCATGCGTAGTTCACTCGCCTATGGGTGTTTGTGCTGTATCAGTCGGACGGAATAGGTGTCAAATAATTGTGATAACAGTATAAATATGTTAGCAATTTTTCGCGACAAATGGACGGAGCCTTTTCATATGCATCTATCTTCGTCTGCCCATGGTTACAGAAGTATATCGCTATGCAATATATCTGTCGGTTCACAGAATAAATACATAATATATTATAATTTTAGCAGGCAATAAATAGAGAAATAAATGTATGTATAAACAACTTAATTGATATATTTTACTAATTATCGCAATGATGTCGACATATGTCGGACCCTAGTTATTCTTTGGAATTTCAAAATTTTTACGTGGTTCGACAGGTTGGAATATTATGCACAAACCGTTATAGCCGCTTATAGAGTGACCTTATATATTCTAAGCTATAACGGATTAACCAGGATTGGTGGAACGTGAACACGTGTGCTGCACGCGCACCTTATGTCTGCGTCGGCGTCTGCCGTATTCATCTGTCGACGATTGCCCCCCGCCACGTCGTCGCACAGCTCTTGCAGGCGACTGCGTTGGCGATAAACGTGATGACGTGGCCATAGTCAGCCGTGTTTTATAGGCAACCAATTCCTCGCCTTACGCGACTACGCACACTTTCATATATATATATATATCGAGTAAGTTCTATAGCTCTTCCAGCTTAAACGGTGTCAATGAGTCAGTTCGTATACTATCGCGCCTATGT
>NW_014577556.1:28799-33599 GCF_000485595.1 Priapulus caudatus | reverse complement strand
ACTATATATATATATATATATATATATATATATATATATACGCGCGCGCGCACGCACATAGGAGGACATGCTAAAAGCTGCCGACAACTGTTGATCGCAGCAAACGAGCCTGCGCGATCTAGCACGCGATGACCGTGTTCTTTATTGCTAACGTCCAAATATCGGCAAGACGTATCAGCAGTTATCTAGCATTAATCACAGAGCTTCCAGACTGCGCTATGCTGCAGATCTACGTCGCCAGCGCACTGCAGCATTGAAGACGAAGTTTGTCGGTTTTGCAGTTGGGCGATGCGTTAGTGTAACGGCGGCATGAGCTAAATAATTCTCGACCAAGAGCAAAGTATTTCGCATGTATATCGAGTGTGCGACGAGGTACTAATCGTAGACAAGCAGAGAACAGAAGCTTTGACAAGCGTGAAATACATCTGTGAGGAACGCGATTAGTTCTGTGGCTTTTATTTTAAGTAGTTCCATACAAGACGGACAACGAATACGAAAGACCAGCAGCCTGACCCAGATGCCGTAGAAACTCGCGCTAGAAAAGATCCGCTTACATGCTGTTGAACGTGAATGGGGCGTAACAGAAACTTACTTACGATTGACAGAAGGTCAAAGAAGACGACATTCAGTCGTAAATCACACACAAGCAAAGAACGACTAGTCGTAAGCTGCGAACAGGGTACCAACGGCTAGCCGTAAGTCAAACAGAGGGAGCAACTACTAGTCGTAAGCTACTCACAAATAACGAGCGGTCAGTATAACTAGCTGCATATATTGTAGTAACGACCACTCGTGAACTACACACGACCAATTGGAAGCTACGCGCATGGTGACAACCACTAGTCAACGACACGAGAATCAAACGACCAGTCGTAAGCTACGTACAGGATACATACGGTCAGGTTTTAGCTCCAGGCAGAGGAAAACGATCAGTCGTAAACTGCACACAAGGTCTCAACGACTGGTAGTGAGCTATACACAGTGAATTAGCGACCTGTCGTACACTATACACAGGGAAGTAACGACTACTCGAAAGCAACAGAGAGTAAATCAACGACTGACCGTAAGCTACACACGGGAAACTAACGAACAATCTTAAGCTAAACAGTAAATCAACAACCGGACGTAAGCTACACACGGAAACTAAAGAACAATCACAAGCCCCATTCGGGGAATCGATGACCAGTCGTTAGGCACGCGTACAGTTTCAACGAATAACCGTAAGCTGTTTGGTAAAGGTAAACTATAAAGTAGACTACGTCCGCGCCGAGACGCCATCGAGAACAGTCGATATGGTCGTGCGAGTTGTTTATGCGGTACCGCTATGGTGGCTTCAGTGCTCGGTCGTGATATTAGGGTTTGCAACCGGTATATCAGGTAAGTGTAATTCACCATTTTATCATATATTATAGTATTATATTATCAAACATGTGTGTTGGCATGTCTACATGACGCGTCGTAGTATTCAGTTTAGTTGTTTATGAATATCCATGTTTCGATTCTATACAGGTTCTCTCAGCTGCCAAATGAACGGATGCACGCGCTGTTCCTATGTCACTATGCAACGCTATAACCAAGCAATAACATTGAATTTTTCTGTCCACACGATATTTGGTTAGAAAGAGAGCTTATTTAATAGATCATGTGGTCAGCACTTGGTCAGGGTTTAGATTAGACTAATATTAAGTTATCGTGAGAATCATTTAGCCCATTCCGTGCTCAATACTGAGCGCCGTATTTTCCGAGCAACTAATTTTGTAATTATAATTTTTATACGACCATTGTTATAATGTTTTTATAATGGCACGTACACTCCGGATCTATACATCTAATATAAATCGTGTGAACTAAAATAAAAAACCCAATCGTTGGAAATTCTACATTTAAATTAACACTATATACATATTGGAGGTTTAATAGTCGTTTGGTTTATGGTATATATTTCTAAAATATATATTTATAATTGAATAACATGTCTAAGACAGGGCAGGGATAATCAGGGCTACGTAGTCATATCTAATTTTTCACTATACAGATCTCTCTCTCTCATATTGTCATGTGCGCGATTTTATCCATTTTATGAGTATGAGATTAATATAGTTCGTCATCTATTGTCATGAAACAAAACTACATTATACTACACGTATAACAAGGCTTGCTTTTACTGCAATATGTGTATAATATCAGATTTAAGATAACACTTGTGTATTATGTGATATTATATTTCTGGTAATATAAATGTCATATGTACGTCCCATGCACCGTTAAGTCGCAGATATGAACATGCGATCGTGAGTAGCGCTTATTAATTCGTAGAATTTCTTACTCGTACGGCGAGTCGCCGCTAGAATCGAATGTCGCAGTAATGTAATTACCGTCACATGCAGCGCGCCTCTGTGTCGCGCGAAAAGGTAGAAGTTTTCAATAAAAGTGACTAATAAATACGAGTTATTGTTTTATGTGATGAAACGTGCCGGCATTCTTGCGATATCGGCTCCTTTATATAACAGGTCACGAGCTTTCCGCGTGGCGTGAAGTGAGCGTCGCGATAGAATCATCGTGAATCTCTATTATTAAAATATAGCATACATAGGAAATCTAACGTAATATTAGAATGCCCCAATTCTGAGTGGTATTACCGGGTTTACGCCGTCTATAACACTAACCAGCACTGTAAGGTGGCCACGATATAATAATTACGCCGTGCTATACGTTGCTGAATTTTTTATTTCTCTGTGATTACGTAAAATAAATGTATACATTAAATGCCAGTGCATGATTGAGCACTATATGGTGTAACGTTACTGTGTATCGGTTCAATCTAGTAATATAGAGAACTACTTGACGCCCTTTACAGTGTTACCCGTCCGTAATCCTAACAGTAGAGAATATATGTTGTTGATACTGGTGTTTTGCGTCAATCAAGTTATTTCAGCAATGTAATAACGCGGCATTCATGCTGGAATTATTGTATGTCAACTGAATATATGTACATCTTAATTTAAATAGAGCTTCGTGTATCTTGAAAGTTAATTATGGAGCGATAGCGCAATGGGATTTACAATAAGGCCTATATCACGTCTTCAGTTCTCAAGTTAATATTCATGCAAGTGTACGCTAATTGTTATGCATTAATTAGCTAATGAATTAATTTAGAACATACATTATATTGTGTTATCGCAGAAACCTAATTTTATGTGGCTTCGGACTCGTTTCAGAAAACAGGCATCACACTGGTGACCGGTTACAACAAGAATATGCAGATCAACAATATGACACCCATTATAAAGAAACAAGTAGGCGAATATATAATAAATTAGTTGTGCATCACTAATCTGATGAAGAAGTTTGGTTCTAAATCTGATAGACATATAAATTTTATATCATTAAAGGTCCCTACATCGTTATATTATCATTATATCATATTCAATACTATATATATATATCTATTATTATATCATATTATTATCTTTATCATTATATATATTATCATTATATCAGCCTCTGTTATATCATTATAGTAAGAAATCAAATCTCACAGATATTGGAAACATCATCAATCTTTTAATTTTCTAATCGGCTACATATATTATTTCACGCATATGTAATCATACAGGTTTGTTGTAGAACCACAAGGCTCATTGCAAAACCCATGGATGTTCCATCGTAATGAAGCTATGCCACTGGTATTAGATGGTAAGCAGTAGCTATGAACCGAAACGTATTGAGAGCGCAGAAAGGCGCGCAAAACGTTATAGCCGCATATACTCGAGAAAACGTAACCAGACTTGTCGTAACGCGACACCATGTTTAAAGGTGGGACGAAATGTGGGGGTTCTAACTGCTGTGTGTAGACGCAAATGCGCATTTTTTAGAAATTGCAGTACTTGTAGAAAAAGTAGTAACAATGAGACGGCGTTCAATCATGGGAAATTTAGAAAAGTGCTAATATCTCCATTGTTAGAAATGCTAAAGTTGCTGACTTTTCAAACGCTATTTCTCGAAACTCACAACTCCGATTCAAAAATGTCTGTTACGTTTTAATGCTAACATATCAAAGGAAAAAAAATCGAACGAATTTGTTTTAAATATTATATTTTATAAGTTATAGCTCTTTGTTTACGATATTGTTGCGTTTTGAAAATCTTTTCAGCTTATTTCCTAAATTAAAGCATTTTAAAAAAATTCCAGGGACCCTTTTTCAGTTTATATTATGAACAACTTATGGTTAAACGTTTAGGTCCCAACTTTTTGCTGCTTCTGAAAAAAAACTCAATAAATAATAATAAATATAAATTCAAAATTTTTGCCGTCACTTAATTAGCGATAAATTTGTTTAATTTTTTTTTCATCGAGAGCGTAGAGAGACATCTCTCTTATGTAATGGATATGAGTTTGATTGAATTTGATGAGCAGTTATGTTGCAATGCCCTTTACAGTGTTACCCGTCCGTAACCCTAAACAGTATTTTTAAAACATTCCCGGACTAATTTCGTCGTAACTCGTACGAACCAATAACTCGTACGTACTTACCGTAACTCCCCATCTTTTTTCGAGGCATCGTGCATATGCGAAGCGACAACGACAACGACAGCGTCCGGAAATGACGATGACGACGACTACCACCAACACCACCACCACCACCACCACCACCACTACCACCACCAACACCACCACCACCAACACCACCACCACCACCACCACCACCACTACCACCACCAACACCACCACCACCAACACCACCACCACAACCACCACCACCACCACCACCACCAACACCACCACCACCAACACCACCAA
>NW_014577556.1:15736-28789 GCF_000485595.1 Priapulus caudatus | reverse complement strand
TGTACGTTTAATCTACATATCAAAGTGGAATAAAAAATCGAACGGAATTTGTTTAAATATTATGTATTATAAATTAAGCCTTTGTTTTACGATTTGTTGCGTTTTTGAAAATCTTTCAACTTATGTCCTAAATTAAAGCATTTAAAAAAAATTCCAGGGACACTTTCATTTAGTATTATGAAAACAACTGTATGGTTAACGTTGGTTACCCATTAATGTTTAAGAACCACCTTTGGCTGGCTTCTGAAAAATAAACAAAATAAGACTTGTTTGGTATAAAATTCACAATTTTTGCCCGCTCACTAATTAGCGAATAAATTTCGTGTGTTTAAAAATTTCATCGAGGTCGTAATAAACACTCTGCTTATGAAGTGGGATGATGAGGTGTGGTGGATGAATTTGATGAGAGAAAAGGCGGTGTAGATGTTGTGCCAATGGTCCTTTGCACAGTTGTTACCCGTCCGTACCCGGTAAACCGAGATCAGTCCCTTAAAAATTCCCGGACTAATTCGTCGTAGCAGCTTCTGGACGAACAAAACTCGACGTACTTACCGTAACTCCCCATCTTTTTTCGCAGGGCCATCTGGTTGGGGTGGTGGGGTGGCATATGGGGCGTATGAGCGAGCGACCAACGAAAACGACAGGTCCGAAGGGACGGATGTTGACGGTACCGAAACTACATCAACACCAGCACCATCACCACTACCACCACACAACACCATCACCAACACCACACAACCCACCACCAACACCAACACCACACCAACATCCCCAACAACCTACAACCAACTGTACCACTGCAACAACCACCATCACACACCACCACCAAGACACCCCCACTGGCCGCCGTACCCCAAAGCCAACACCAACACCACCACCAACACCGCCACCACCACCACCACCACCAACACCACCAAACACCACCACCAGCCAAACCAGAACCAACAACCATCAGCCAAATGCAGCCTACAGCCACCGCAACCACCACCAACATACCGAGCCCAGCAATAACAACGCAACCACCCGCACCCACGGGCATCCACCCACCAGGCCACCTCGGCCACCGCCATCACCGACACGCACTACTACACAGCCACCAGCTACTAGCCCACTATCACCTACACCACCATCACCACCTACCACCAACATCATTCCCCAGGCCACGCACCACAACCCAGAGTACACCCCCCTCATCATCACCATCCTACACCTACCACACACCACATCCACTCGGACCTGCCACCACAGCCTCTTGTTACCCCCACCACCACCAGCCGGACCAACCACCCCCCTGACCACCACTTGCTTACCATCAACCACCTGCTGCTGAGCATATCAGCGACCACCTACTACTTGAGCTACCGCGATTCGACCAGTTCTTTTTGGAGGCCGGTAGGGGTGAGGGGGGGGGGGGGGTTGCACCAGGCCATCACCACGCGGGGGACCGGCCGGATCGAGCGCACATCTCAGTGTCCGCGCCCCGTGAGCCACGACGGGCGTGGAGCGGCAACGACGCGAAAGCCACGGCCCAACCATCGATCACCACCACCAACCACCACCACCACCACTACGTAACACCACGAACACCAACACACATACCCCCACCGGGGATCGTGCGGACTAACGGGGGCGAGCGCGAGCACGGGGCAGTCATTCACCACCAGCGGGACCGACCAGGTCCACGTGACAGGCCACTCAGCCACCACCGGACCGACGGCGATCCGAGCCACGCAGTAGTATATAGTCCGAGCGCACGGGCGAAGCGCGAATCACCACGGAACCGACCGGACCGAGGCCGAAGCGAGCAGAAGCACTCAGACCCAACAGAGCCGGAGGCGACCAACACCGAGACACGAAACACCACACCAACACCAATTACCAACACCACCCAACGACGGCGAACAGCCAGACAGGCACCACCACCACACTACCAGCGCCACGACCACCAGACACCACACCAAAGGCACCAGCAACGCACGACCGAGCCACGCACACCAAACCGACCACCACCAAACCCACCACTACCCACCGACCCGGACCGGACCAACGAGACACGCACCAACGACCACCACCCAGCACGCAGCCACCGAGCCGACGCACCACGCGACCACCACCCACCACCACCATTCACCGACGCGGACTACCACGCAACACCCACCACCGACGTCGCACCACCACCACCACCACCACCACCGAGGCACTGGACGCACCAACACCACCAGACACGGCACCAACACCAGCGCAAGCTCACCACCAAACCACAAGTACGCACCACCAGCCACCACCACCACCACTACCGCCCGGCGCCCCCAGCCACGAGCTGACGAGCGAATTATGACAACGGCGGATCGGACGACTACACCGTCCACAGCTGACCACCATCACGCGAGACTAGCTCGAGAGAGGAGTTGGGGAGTTAGGGGTAGTAGTGGATTGGTGAGATGAATAGTAGGTAGGGAATGGTAGTGGGGAGAGGTGACTAGGTGGGGGTAACGATTGGTTTCCGTTGACGGGCAAAAGTATTTAGGGGCGTAATTTCGTTAGTTAACAATCGAGAGTTATCGGCTGTAAGAGCGGCGAGTGAGTGAGCTTTTGTATAATCAGCTTCACGAGTGATAGCTTTCAGGAATGAAAGATGAGTGGCGAATCAGATGAAGTAAAGAGCAGGGGCGGACAAGGAGGTAGTCACCAGCGATTCAGGATAGCGGAGTACATCTGTGGTTAGAATGGAGAGAGGAGATGAAGAGGACTCTACGCGGTTTTCTGTGGAGCCAGAGGTGGGCAGGCTTTTGTGAGATGATAGGAAGAATTACTGCATGAGGGGGGGGGTCGGGGGTGGGAGGTACCGCCGAAGGGTTGAGAAATCGGCGCGAAGGAGCGCGCCTACGGTCGTGTGCGTGTTGTCTCAGGGTGGTACATGGCCATGCAGCAGGCGGTGGCGAGAGATTGATGTAAAGAAAATACGCGGATTACGCTGCATGCCTGGCGAAACAGAATCAAGACGACAGGCCCGGGGACGGCGAGCGCCAGCGATGGCACGATTGGCTTGGGTCTCGATCGCGAGCGAAACACGCATCCGGAGTGTAGATGGCGAGAAACCGGTATAGGGGAAGCAGTGAGAGGCTAGCTATGGGGTTGGACGGTGATGGTGGATTAATCCTCCGCGCGGGCTGGCGAGAGGTTTGTTTTCACCGGCGTGTGTTGGGTTGTGGGTTTGTGGGGTTGGGTGGTACAGCCTGAAGCGGTAAAGGGAGATATGGAGTGATGGGAGCGGAGGGTTGCAGTGTGAGAGATTTCGGAGTGTGAGACGTGCGAGAAAGTGGGGGGTAAGCTCGTAGAAGGGTGTGGATTATATGTTGTCGGGGGGGGTCGTGATTCCGGGATCCAATTAGAGTTAGGAGTTAAGCTAGATTAATAAAATTGTTCGAGGCATAAGGTCAGGAAATTGGTAACGTGTAGGAATGATTACATTTTGATGGTGTGATCCGGATCCAATTAATTATTTTAATGGAATTAGGGGATTGATTAGATTAAAATTTTCAGCTTAATAGGATGTAATGATAAAATAAAAGGAAGAGTGTGCAGCAGTGAGAGAATTCAGGGCTGCGCTTGGCGAGGGGGTCTGTGCTCTCGGAGTGCTCGTAGTTTCGTATTATGTTTCCACGCCTTTGTGAAACGGCACTCATTTCATGCGTGATTTAGACGAATTGAGCTGTCGCTTGAGTGTGCAGACTATGCTTTACGTTAGGGCCTAACCGTGAATTTGTATTCTAGTTTTACCAGAGTTGGATAGCTTGCACTTCTGGTTAGCCATTAGCGGTGGTACGTTGGTGGGTTTGTTTGTGGCATTGCTAGCATATGTGTCACCAAGGACAGTGTCGCAATCACGTGTCTTTATGTATATTACTCTTGTCACGTCGGAGTGGCGTAATTGATGTTGCGCCGTATAAAGAACTCGGGGCTACTGATTGTGAAGTTTGTACGGTTTATTGGGGGGGGCAGAGCCGGTACCATCGTATGTTGTGAACACCTGGATGCGTGTGTGGTAAGATATGCGCGAGGGGCCCTAAACCTAATTGAGTTGCTACTACGTGTATAGATGTTGCGAGCTTAGTATTTGCTGTGGATGTTCTGGGCCATTCAATCAATCGTGCTTCAGGCGTACAGGCATGGTTCTCACGAATGTGCGTGTCTTGCAGTCCGCCGCATCGGCGGTAAGTGTGGCGGTTTGATGAGTGGGTGGCGGCGTAGGATTTCGAGTGACAGCTTAGCTGTTACGGTACAGTTTCGCGTTACGTTATTGGTTGCGTTTTATTATGGTTAGAGCGCAGTTGTGTGGTGCGCACACATGTTCCGTTTAGAAACTGTAGGCGACGTGTACAGGGTTACGTGGTCGGTGTGTACGGAGGGTAGGGTACTGGGCATGTGGAGTCACATATAAGGAGAATAAGTCGCGGTACTAGCTGACTGTTATATTAAGTTGAAGTAAGCTTTGTTGTATGTGTGGTCGGGCGCGAGTCTGCATGAAACGTTGATTCAGCGGCTTGAGCGATTATGTCTGGTGGGTATAACAGGATGTGCACTCGTGTGCTTAACGTGAGCCATTAGCGGAATAAGCGTTTCTGAGGATCGATAGGCCCTACGTGCTACGGTTATGGTGGTTAATTCATTTGCTTACTTCACGTTCTAGTGTCATATGTATAAGATGAGTTAATACCATATGTATCGAACGTATAATGCATGGGTAGAGATTATTGGTGTTTAGAAGTAGGTTAGTCATGTGATTGTCAGATATGATTGACACTAGTAGATGGGGCGGTCGCGCATATCGAATGTATTGTAGGCATTAACAGAAAAACGTGTTGCCTCATTTAGTCATTATATTGTAAAATTGCCGGATATCATACCACTCGCTCTGTTCTTTCATTTCAATGGTCAAGTGTCATATGTCGTTTGTATTAAGCAATTTATACTATTCGGTGTGGATATAAACGTTTCACGAGATATTAGGCCTAGGAGTGTGGATACTATTTTCTAAAGAAGGTGGAATTACTATGACATAAGAGTAACATGATGCCAGGTATCGACATTTCTGATTTTGTATCAGAGCGTGCTGGTAGGCCTGCGGGGCGCTTGCTGCCAAATCGAAAAATATCCCTATGTTTCATTAGTTTTATTCTGGCTTAATATTTTTTTTAATAATAGTTATATCATTAGTTAAGGTATAAATAAGGGCTTATAGTGTTTTATATATATTAATATTTTTCATCGATTAAGGCATTTTCATGAACCTTCTTTACCAACCTCCTATCACGACCCTCCGCATGAAAAATTACCGGGAATTGTAATTATTGTTTGATTTTTCCACTACAGCACGCTGCGTGCAATGTAATATATGCATGTGATACTCGCAGGCACATGGGCTTACTCCAAGGTTTCTCGGTGAAGACGAATTTGAACGCAACGTTGTGACTAATCCGGTTGTTAAACGAGGTGGGATGCCACAGGACGTGTGCACATCGATCAGCGAGTGGAGCCTGCTGACTAATTCGACAGATTTGGACGGGAACGCAGTGGCTGTGATGCAGCCGCCAGAGTCCGCCTACGAACAGTGGTTCTACAGAACTCGTTGCTCGCGGCGTATGCAAGGAAACTCTTGCGCAGGAATAAACCAGAAGTAAGTGTTTGCGAGAATAGCACTGTTTCCAGCTTTATGACTCTTGCATGAATTTCGTATGTGCGATACGGCGAGGAGAAAATATACACCCCCTTTCTCAAAGCAGAATAATGTCGAATACGGCATAGATTATTTGTAACCGTATAACTAATCGGCATACAAAAGCGTTTGGATGTATGTTGAATTGTAATGTATCTGATATGCTCATATTTACGACGTATCTAAACATGTATAAAGCAACTAGCAGGGTGACAAAGCGACAGGCAGTCAGGGAGAGAGAGAGAGAGAGAGAGAGGAACGGCTGACAAAGGGGGACAGGCCAGCTCAGGTAGAGAGAGAGACACCGGACGATCGAGAGACGGAGAGAGACGATCGATTTGAGAGAAGATGTCGAGAGACGAGAGAAGAGATAGAGAGAGAGATGAGCAGGAGATGAGAGATAACGTTTCCGCAGGAGCAGAGCATAGAGAGAAGAGCAAGAAAGGAACAAAAAGATAAGAAGGACAAATTAGATGATGGGGTTAGATAGATAGATAGATACATGATAGATAGTAGATTGTAGATAGATGTATAGATGTAGATAGATAGATAGATCTAGACGCAGAGATTTGACTAGATCGATGATCAGCATAGATGGATATAGGGATCAGATAGGAGTAGATCGATAGATAGAGTAGATAGATAGCTAGATAGCTGATAGGATAGATAAGATAGATAGATGAGATAGGATACGATGAGACTAGAGTGGGATAGAGTTGATGAGTGTGGTACAGAGTCTAGGGGGGCGATATCGTACTAGCCTATCGATAGCCAATATGGCTTCGATATAGATAGATGAGAGTAGTGGCATAGATAGATGAAGATGGCATAGATAGATAGATAGAGTTATGACTAGTAGATAGGTATTATGATGGTAGATAGATAGGATAGATAGATAGATAGTAATAGATAGATAGAATAGATTAATAGTAGATAGATAGATGATAGATAGATAGGGTAATTAGTAGATAGATAGATAGATAGGATCAGGGGCTACGTGTATGAGATCGAGATAGATCAGCTGGCCCCACGGCTAACTCGATCAATGAAAGGCGCGAGAAAAATAGCAGATCCTGTCTCGCATAGGCCTATAAGTCTGGTGTCATATTTTTGACATTTAAAAATTCACTCAACATATTATAATCCTGAGAATTGCATATCCGTGTTCACAAGATGCGGTATCATTGCGTTGTATTCGTGAAGTGCATTTAGAACGCAAGATCTCGTGACTCGTTATAACGTGATTCACTGTGACAAGATAATGACGGACTTCAGTCAGTCACGTCAGTCAGGTCAATCATCAGGACTGACAAGCTGGACATACAGATCACGAAATACAGACAGGACAAGACAGACAGACAAAAACACAGAATGTACAACACGACAGGACAGAGCTGAACTGAGCTGACTGACGGATGTGACAGGCACGGACGGACGGACGACGGACGGACGCGCACGACGGACTGCGGACATTAAGACAGCACAGACATACAGACCAAGAACACAGAACAAACAGACGACAGGATAGTAGATAGAAGATAGAATAGTAGATAGTAGATAGATAGATAGATAGATATCGATAGAATAGATGTAGGATAGATTAGATAGATTAGTAGGATAGCATAGATAGATAGTAGAAGATAATGATAGATAGATAGATTAGATAGATAGATTAGATATGATGATAGATAGATAGATAAGATAGGTAGATAGATAGTAGATAGATAGATAGATAGATAGAAAGATAGATAGATAGAGAGAGAGGAGAGAGAGCGAGATGGAAAGGCTGATGATCTAAAGACCAATGTCAGATGTCATAAACTCATCTGAAGAATATATCATCATCATACTATGTTTATACTTGCAATAAACACACATTCTTTTTGGTCCTAAATTTAGTGCAATCCTAACTAAAATTTAGCATTAAACCAAATAAAATTTAAAATGTAACACACGCTTAAAACATAAAATAATGTTTTATGACTTGTAGTTTTGTATGCTATTTTACATTATTACTTAACGTAATTTGCACAGTATAGATATGCGATATAGCATCAACTTTACTATGTTTTAATGTTGCACAGCATTATAGGAGCAGATATTATACAGCAAGATCGATTACTGAAAGGACAACACGTTAATATGTTACACTTTGCATGTATTTTTTACATGTGTAATATGTACTTTGGCAATCGGTATTGACAATATCAGTATTGCTGAAATTTTTTGCTCGACCAGTGTGGGAATGGTTGTCGAGTCATCTGATATCCAGCATAACGCAAACATGCAAGAAGAACGGGTTACTATAGTTTAGTATTAGGCTGAAAAACGCGGAGATTTAGGGGCTAACCATATCCTAATTTCTTCATTGTATCATGTGTTGTAAATTCCCATATGATGTGCAATTACCTATCGCACTTCTCATTAGTACGTTCAACTTTTTAAAGTTCTCGACCTGTGTGGTAGGGGGGGGGGGATACCGCTCAGACTGCATTTACGTTACACTAACGGAACGTTTTACAGAACATTGATATATACTGCTTTACACGGTCAATTTCAGATTCACTAGATTCGCATTTGATTAACCTTATTTCATGGCTAATCCTGCTTCGCTTTATCACCTAATGAAAATTGTCATTTGCAATTTTCAGGATCCATATGGTTACGTTTCTCTCCGAACTGTAAAACGAAGAAAGGCTACGTCATGGGCAATGGATACGTGTGATCTTGCAGTAACGCGGATTGGCGTTTCATCTGAGTAGAACGAGTTGTTAACTCGCGACTATTGTGCTAGAATGAGAGGCAGAGGAATACATAGACCCTCCTGTGGAACTAGTGAAGGGGAAATAGAAGGCGACGAGAGTTTGCTTTTAGAGTTGCAATGCGCGTGCTTTACTACAGTGATGGACTATACTGTGGGGTAGTTTATGACCGCCTATTAAAAGTGGAGGTACTAGCCCCGCCTGATCACCACAGGCGCGCACGGGTACACAGTTCAACGAATGTAGAAATGGCGCTAGAGGTCTACGATACTTCGCTATTATGTGTTCGTAATCATATCTTATGTGTTTCGTTTATAACCATGTTTATGCTGAGATGCCGCGGCTACATTACGCTGGTACTATGAATTCTTAAAGCTTAGTAAAGAAAACCTGGCATTTCACTGACGAAGATTGTCGCACGAAGTTGTCGTTTAATTTTCTTAATACAATTGCGCTACTACGTAGGATCCGCAATCAAATAGTTCCTTTTACGTGGTCTTCACCACGCTATTCTCAGTAACGAGTTATACCGTGCTCGTTTAAAGGGCGCCAATGCTCTAGGTATATCTGCGGTGACTTTTTGCCGTTCTCATTCTCCGGAACGTTGGCAATTTTTTTGCTAAACGTAGTCACCGGGTGGTCTGCGGCTCGCTATTTATCTTTTACCAGATCTGCTTATTATAGTTAGTCAATATATATATTATATATATATTATTGAGCGTCGATCTCAGCTGTACAGGATCGTTTAGTTGCCGTACTCTTCCTGCGCGCACCCAGACGCATCAACATTAAATAACGCAGTTATACGGATTTCTGTCTGGTGTTCAGAGGGGGCTAGAGCGATATTAAATATATGACAATTCATGTATGGCTTATATGCCCGGCTGCCTATCTTGCGAATATAGAACGAGTTTTTGTTACAGGCAAGGAGAAGCAAGTACGATAAGTGGTACTGGAGCCAGTGAAACGCTAACATTAATGTTACTGCGGATGTGCTGTTGCGGTATATTGTTTGAGTTCATACTTCAATATTATGGTCAACCTAATACTTGTGTTATGTTCCAAAGAGTCAATTTATGGCAGTGTCTAATGGTAGTGTAAATTGGTAATATTATGAAATGGTCAAAATGACCATAGATTCTTATTCTATCTGCGATAACTATATAGCGATCGAAATAGCAATTTTAGAGCATGTATGACCCACTCCGCTGCTAGCTCAAAACCAGTTTTGTTGGCATATTAAAAGGCATTGCTAGGGAAAGTCCTTGAATTTACGTTTCTATTCTTGTAGTGATAGCCAGTGCTCATTCAGTTGCGCTATTAACTTAGACTATTTAACGAAAAGGGGTATGCTTCCTTTAAAACGCTATTTTTTGCATACGTGAGTTTCTATGTGAATAGACTCCGATGTTTTTAGTCGTGAAACGAAAATGTATAAATTGTTATTGCAGCTTGCCGGTCATCAATTTTGTTATGCTTGCGGGACTGGGTGTGTCAATCAAATCACCCTAGGTGGTACGATACAGGATCGAGCGGGGTCGCGGCGTCCTAGCGCCGCCGCTGTGTGTTTCACACGTCTAGCCGTTCCGATGTCGCTCGCGCGTTTGCGGACACGTAGGATTGTGGTATTTATTATGATGGCCACGCGTATTATTCTGTATGCGTGTTTGAAGTTGCTGTTTCTGTTGTTGGCTGTTGTATTTGCGCATCAGGCTAAGGACTCGTGTAGTCAGTGCGCCTAAAACCAAGCGCGATGCTATTCACCTGCTAACATCTAAGATTCACTCGTCTACCAGTCGGTATGATATCGCCAATACAAATGAATGTTACTGGTTTTTCGATTCTACACCAACGTCATTCCACGTGTACAAATTACTATCAACTTGGACGATCCTCAGGTCATACGTTTAATGGTTTTGTTTTTTAGTCAGTCCGACCAAACACTAATAAAATGTTTCATGTTCATATTTTACTATGCATATTTAATAGTAGGCTAAGTCTAGTGCACGCAATACCCGAATCTGCTATATATATGAATATAAGTATAATTAATATAACTATTATATCTATAATATCATATAATATAATCTATATATTATATATATAATATATACTAATATATATATTTTATATAAATTTATCATAATCTATATATATAATTATATAGTATATTTCAAATATAATCATAGCTTTTAATATAATTAATATAAATAAAAATAAATATTAATATAATATATATAATATATTAATATATATAGATTATAAGATATATATATAAATATACATATTTAATTATATAATTAATATAAATATACTATACATATAATATATATTAATATATATATATAACATAATACCTTCTATCATTAGGAGAAATGCATATACGTAATACACTGTCTTTCCTAGTTTGGGCAATAGCGCAGCGCAGCAAATACAGTGCCACAACAATAATATGATTTTACGCCTCCTATGCCAATTAAACATTTAGATAAGATGTTCACCAGAGACACCGGATACAACGATCGGCCTTGCGCAAAAGTATGCGTTGTCCCCGACGCCGAAGGCGGTTAAGCGCGCCTTCCGTGGGACTGGGCGCCGCGACGCGGGATACTGCCTTTACGCATTCGCGGAACCGAGGAAGGCGGCCTCACCATTTCGCGCGCGCTGCGAATGCGTATAGCGGGCCGCTAACTGCCTGTACTTGCGGCGTTTCAATAAATGTATGTACTAAATAAATTAAAGTCCAGGCGGCGCAACTCCCGAGCCGACTCCACGGTGTGAGCGCGGAGGGAGGCGAGGACTGGAATGTGCCCCACATGTAAAACTTGCATGCCACGCTCAGCACCGTGCTCGCCGACGTGCCGTCGCGCACGGGCAGCGGCGAGGGTCAAGAGGCATATCCATTGGCATATTGCATTCGCTTGGCGATCTTGACTTTATCCGAACTCGAAGCAATTCTCAGTCTGTAAACACATCAATCGTAGGCTGCGCTGTCTAGATAGGCTGGCTGTTGCAATTCTAATGGATAATCGCTCGAAGAGGCCTCGTCGCGCCATTCTATGGGGGACGCCATTGTTACAGAGTTAACTTCAGGTTTCTTAATACATAGATTAATAAATTCGGAAATTCGCTTTTTCTGACGAACACCTAACCGCTACGCCCGCAAAGATCTACCATTCGAGTCATTTGCATTTGATTTCAGCCATACGGTGTTAGTTCGAAAAGCCTTCGTTGAAGAGCACCACTTGCAATTGACGTCGCGCATAAGCGCTGCGGACTGTGCAGACCCAGCAAACCGGTGGTTTGCTATTGAGGCGCGGGGATTTCGGATGGAAACGCGCACGAGGTGGCGGCTGTTTGCGTTCGGGCGGATCCTTGGCTGCAGAATGTCGTGAGCTCAAGGTGGGGTTTCGCGATCGGCATTTTATTCTACATTATAAGATTTCACCTACGTCACGGGATGATTCGACTATATTAATTATTTGCGTGCGGATAAAGTAGGAAGTAGTAAACTGGCGGTATTTAGTATTTTGAAACCGCCTCCTCTCGGCGACGATAAATCGTGACGCCCGGCCACAAACTGCATAAGCTGTTAGTAGCCAAAGGCGTTGTGTCACTGCTTGCATGTTAGCTGGATTTTTACTGACTTATCTCCGGGCACACCCATCACCCACAAGCAGCATCTGGGGTCGTGTGGTGTTATAGGCTTAACGAGCAGCGGCGGGTGGCGGCCCATGACCGAAAACGAGCCAAGCAGACCTAATTACAGGATTTCTACGGTCTGATTAGGTCATATATAATGGGTTAATCGACTATTGACTATTGCATAATGCTTCTCAAACGAGTTAAAACAGAGAAGTTGGAAACTGTAAGAGATTGTTGATAAGCGATTAACGATAAGCTTAGGCCTGTTTTGGGTTTTGCATTGTTTTTTTACTTTGTAACAACATGCACACAGCTAACTGTAAATAGTTAAGTCTGCTTTATGAATTTAGCCTTGGATATTTTTTTTCGAGTTTTTGCGTTTGATGTTGTAAAATAGATAATTGTAGGACGTAGACTCTCTTTCCACTCTGTTTGTGAGTTTCTAGAACGCGTTTATGTGCAGTTGTGTATTGACCAATCAGAGTCATACCTGTGAGCAATTTCTGTTTTGTCGCGCTACACGTGGGTAATGTATTCCCGGACGTGGAGGGACACGCGACGTGGCAGCACTAGTATTAGGAATTATATTCATTATATATCTTAGTATTGTATTAGTATTAGGTCATTAGGGTTGGGTTGGATTCGGGTTAGGGTTAGGTTAGGGTTAGAGTTTTTGGCATCGATGATATCTGTCACCAAATAGATAAATTTTTGTGGGCATCACACCTTCAATAAGTCCGCTCGATAAATATACTATGTGTGTTAGGTTAGCGTTGGAACGGTTGATGCGAGAGTTAGGTTACCGGTATGAAGTAGTATTTGAGTTAGTCATGTATCCGTGACCGGTCCATCAGCCCGCGCGCGCGATAGCAAGCACAGAAAACGTTGGCCAGCCATCTTCAGTTTTCGCGGCGAATAATGGGATATCTT
>NW_014577556.1:11899-15711 GCF_000485595.1 Priapulus caudatus | reverse complement strand
ACCCCCCATCATCCACCACCCACCACACACACCCCACATCACCACCACACCCGACCACACACTCCACCACCACCACCACCACCACCACCACCACACACACCCACCATCACCACCAGCTACTACCACCACCACACCTACTACCACCATCACCACTACCACTACCACCACCCATCACCACAGCCACCATCGACCCACATCATTCCCCACCACCACCCACCAACACCCAACACCCAACCATCATCACCACCACCACCCACCAACCACCCCAACTAGCTAACACCACACCAACACCAACCACCACTACCCCCACCATCATCACTACCACCACCCCACCTATTCATCACCACCCACGACACAACCACCACCACCACCACCCCACCACCACCACCCCACCACCACCTACCAACCACCACCACGCACACCACCCCAGACACCACAAACACCACCACCACCAACAGCCAACACCAAATCCAACACCAACACACCCAACCCAACACTCAACAACCACCAACACCAATACCAACACCAAACACCAACACCAACACCGAACACCACCACCAACCACCACTACCCACCCACACCACCAACCCACACCAACACACACCAACCACACACCGACCACCAAAAAAAAACACCACCACCACCACCAACCCCACCACTACCACCACCACCACCAACAACACCACCAACACCCACCCCAAACCACCATCCACCACCACCACCACCACCCCACCACCACCACCCACCATTTTCACACACCACTACCACCAACACCACCAACCGACTCACCACCACCCACACACACGCAGTCCACCACCCCTACCACGCCACCAACACACCACACTCAAACACCACCAACTACACAACACCCACAACCAGCCACACCACCACCACCACACCACCCCCCCCCCACCAACCACTACACGAATATGACAACGGCATCGACGACTACAACCTCCACCCAACCACCATCACCAACTACCAAAATTATTAGTATAATATGAATAATATAGTAGAATTATAATGACTATGGTAACGATTGGTTTCCTTAACGGCAAATATTTATGGTAATTTCGTAGTTAACAATCGGATATCGTAAACGGCGAGTGATACTTTTTATAATCAGCTTCACGATATAGCTTTCAGAATAAAGATGATGCAAATCAATGAATAAAGAGCAAGCGACAAGATATCACCACATCAAACACACTTTTAAATGAAGAAATGAAAGGACTCTACGTTTCTTGGAGCAGCATCCAGCTTTGATGAGAGAAGATTACTCATAGGGTCTATACCGCCAAGGTTGAGAAATCGCGCAAACGCCCCACCTCGTCGGTTTTCTCAGGTACATCCACAGCAGGTGCGAGAATTATTAAAAAATACGCATACCTCATCTTGCAAACAAACACACCCACGCACGCACATGCGACATTGCTTGTCTCGATCCACAAACACCATCCTGTTAGAGCAACCGTATAGGGTAAACAGTAAAGCTGAGCTAGGTTACGGTGATGTTATTACCTCGCACGGGCTTGGCGTGGAGGTGGTGTGTTTCACCGGCGTGTCGTTCGTTTGTGGTTTTGTGGGTTTGATGTACAGCCGTAACTAAAAAAGTTATGCGACGGATTGTCATAAAAATTTTCAGGATACGTCAGAAATGGGCGAAACTCTAGAATTGCATTATACTTTGCGTCCTGATCGGATCCAATTATTAATTAACTGAATTAATAAAAATTTTCAAGATAAGTTCAGAATGGAGGAACCTTAGATTGATTAATTTTGATGCGTGATCCAGAATCCAATTAAATGTATTTAATTAATTAAATTCGATTAATTAAAATTTTCATTATTATTAATTAATAAATAAAATAATTTCACAGTGAGAGGAATTTCAGCTGCCTTTGCGCCGGACGGCTGTGCTCTCGAAGTGCTCTAGCTTTCTATTATGTTCACGCCTTTTCGTGAAAACCACTTCATTTCACTGATTTAACAATTACTGTCTTATTGCACTACTATGCTTTACTAGGCTAACCTAATTTTATTCTATTTTACCATATTGATAGCTTCACTTGTGTTACCATTACGTTACGTTGTGTTTTGTTGTGCATTCTACATATTTCCCAACATTGCGCAATCACTGTCTTTATTATACTACTCTTTCACGTCATGCTAATTATGTTCGCCTATAAAAACTCGACTACTATTGTAATTGTACTTTATGGGGGTTGTACCATCTATTTTGTAACACCTATGCGTGTTGTAAGATATGCGCCAGCCTAAAACCTAACTGATCTACTACTGTATAGATTTCACTTAGTATTTCTTATTTCTGCCCATTCAATAAATCGTCCTTCAGCGTACGAAATTCCCACAATGTCATGTCCTTGCAGTCCCGCATCGGTAATTGCTTTATGATGGTGTGCTAATTCATGACAGCTTTACTTACGTTACGTTTCCTTACGTTATGTTGCGTTTTATTATGTTAACCATTGTGTTCCACACATTTCCCTTTATTACTTAGCACTGTACAGTTACTGTCTTTACAATACTCATTAGTCACATATAAGAAATAATTGCACTACTACTGTATATTCATTGAAGTAGCATTTTTTATTTTCGCCGATCTCATGAAACGTTATTCAGCTTACGATATTCTTATAACAGACACTCGTGGCTAACGTACATTAGAATAACGTGCTAATTCCGATAGCCTCACATGCTACGGTTATGGTACATTTGCTTACTTCACGTTCTATTCAATATTATAAATATTATACATATTATAAATATAATGATAAATATGTAAATATAGCATAATGTCAATATGATTGAACATAGTAGATGTGGACGTCGGATATCGAATTATTGTAGCATTAACAGAAACTGTGTTGCCTCATTTAGTCATTATATTGTAAAATCTGCCGATATCAATTACCCATCGCTCTGTTCTTTCATGTCAATGTCAATGTCAATGTCGTTTGGTATAAGCAATTTTATACTATTCGGGGATATAACGATTCACGAGATATAGGCCTAGAGTTGATACTATTTCTAAAGAAGGTTAATACTATGACATAAAATAACATGATGCCCGCGGTACACATTTGATTTTGATCACAGCTGTCTGGAGCTGCGCTGCTGCCAATCGAAAAATGATCCCATTAATCATTTTTATCGCTTAATATAATAACTCTACATAGCCAGGTATTCAACCATTATTGCTGCTTTGAGAAAGGGGACGTGTGAATATAGTTTTCTCCTCGCCGTATCGCACATCAGAAATTCATGGCAAGAGTCATAAAGAGCTGGAAACGGTGCTATTCTCGCCAAACACTTACATTCTGGTTTATTCCTACGCAAGAGTTTCCTTGCATGACGCCGCGAGCAACGAGTTCTGTAGAACCACTGTTCGTGGCGGACTCTGGCGGCTGCATCACAGCCCTGCGTTCCGTCCAAATCTGTCGAATTAGTCAGCAGGCTCCACTCGCTGATCGATGTGCACACGTCCTGCTGGCATCCACCTCGTTTAACAACCGGATTAGTCACAACGTTGCGTTCAAATTCGTCTTCCCCGAGAAACGCTTGGAGTAAGCCCCATGTGCCTGCGAGTTCACATGCCATATATTACATTGCAGCGCAGCGTGCTGGTAGTGGAAAAATCAAACAATATTACAATTCCCGGTAATTTTCTCATGGCGAGGCGTCGTGATAGAGGTTGGTAAGAAGGTTCATGAAATGCCTTAATCGATGAAAAATATTAATATATATATATTTTAAGCTTATTATTATTAATATATATATATATTAAAAAA
>NW_014577556.1:6386-9385 GCF_000485595.1 Priapulus caudatus | reverse complement strand
GGTATGGATATAATATATATAATATCATATAATCAGCAGATCTTGGTAAAGAAATAACAATATGCTTACAGAAACGGTGGATAGTTTTACAAAAATTTGCCAACTGTTCGGAAGATATAACGTGGTAAAATGTCACCAATATTACTGCATTTGCGCTTTACGCATCGGTTATACGTTTATGAATAGATGTGAAGACACTATAAATGAATATTTATTCTATCTATTAGTAGCAATTTATTTAGAAAATAAACGGACAATTCGTCGACAATTTCTCGTGAATTCAGTTTTCTTTACTAAGTAAAATCATATGTTTATCTTCGTATATATATAACGTCAATCTCAGCTTACAGATCGTATAGGCCCGTACTCTTCCTGCGCGCCCCACGATCAACATAAATCAGCATTATACGATATTCTGTTGTGTTCACAGAAGTAGAGATATAAATTATATGACAATTCATGTATAGCTTATATGCCCGTGCATATGCGAATCATAGAACGAAGTTTTGTTACAGTGGGCGGATGTGCTGTGCGGATATATTGTTTGAGATCAATATAATATTATGTCAACTAATACTGTGTTATGTTCCAAAGAGTCAAATTTATGGCAGATGTATAATGGTATGTAATGTAATAATTATAAAATGGTCAAAATGACCATAGATTCAATATTCTATCATGCGATAACTATATGCGATCGAAATACATTTTAGAGCATTATTGACCCACCCGCTGTAACTCAAAAACCAGTTTGTTGGCATATTAAAGGCATTGCTATGAAAGTCTTGAAATTTACTTTTCTATTCTTTAAGTTGTACGCAGTAGCTAATTCAGCTTGCGCTATATACCTTAGACTATTTAACGAAAAAGGTATGCTCCTTTAAAAACGCCTACTTTTTTGCTATGTGGGTTTACTATGTGAATAGACTACGATGTTTTAATCGTGAAAGAAAATGTATAAATGTTATTGCAAGCTTGCCGGATCAATTTGCTTATGCTTGCGGCATGTGTGTAAGTAAAGCACAACCTATTAACATACCCAACAGACGATGTGTTTAGCATTCAGCACGTTCCATGTGCTCGCTGTCCGGACAACATATTGTAGATTATTAATATGCGCGTATTAATTGTATAGCTGTTGAAGTTGCTGTTCTGTTGTTGGCTGTTTATTCGCATCAGCTAAGGCGATATAAGTCGTAAAACAAGCGCAGATGCTATTACACTGTAACATCTAAGATTCATCTATCATCGTCATATATCGCAATACAACATGAAATGTTACTAGTTATTCTATTCTACACCCAACGTATACACGTGTAAACACTATCCAACCTGACAGAACTCCTCAGGTCATACTTCAAGTTTTTTCTTTTAAATCAGTCCGATAAAACAACTATAAAATGTTTCAATGTTACATATTTTACTATGCATATTTAATAGTAGGCCTAAGTCTAGTGCACGAATACAATACTGTAATATAATATATGAAGAATATATCATCATCATACTATGTTTATACTTGCAATAAACACACATTCTTCTTTGGTCCTAAAATCTAGTGCATCTAACTAAAATTAGCATTAAACCAAAATAAATTTAAAATGTAAACACACGCTTAAAAACATAAAAATAATGTTTATGATTGTAGTTAATGATCTACTTTACATTATTACTAACGTAAATTTGCACAGTATAGATATGCGATATAGATCAATTTATATGTATATAATGTTGCACAGCATATAGGAGCAGGATATTATACATCAAGATCGATCACTGAACAGACCACACGTTAATATGTTAACTTTGCAATGTATTTTTTACATGTGTAATATGTACTTTGCAATCGGTATGAAATATCCAGATTGCTGAAATATTTTGTGTGTACATGGCTTGTCGAGTCATCTATATCCTAGCATAACGCCAACATGCAAAGAAAGACAACGGCTACTATAGTTTAGTATTCGGCTGAAAACGCGGAGATTTAGGGGCTAACCATTGCCCTAATTTCTTCCCATGTATCATGTGTGTAATTCCCATATGTGTGCAATTAACCTTCGACTTTATTAGTATCGTTCAACTTTTTAAAGTTCTCCGACTGTGTGGTAGGGGGGGGGGATGACCGCTCGACTGCATTTCACGTATACACTAACGACGTTTACCAGAAAATTGATTAACTCGCTTCACACGTCAACTTCAGAATTCACTAAGATTCAGATTTTGATTAAACCTTCATTTCAGGCTAATCCTGTTCGTTTATCACCTAATGAAAATGGTCATTGCAATTTCGGTATGGTTACAGTTTCTCCTCCGAATGTAAAACGAAGAAAGGCTACGTCATGGCATGGATACGTGATCTTGCAGCAGAACTACCGGATTGGCGTTTCATTGAAGTAGAAACGAGTTGTAACTGCGCTATTGTGCTAGACAAGAGAGGCAGAGGAATACATAGACCCTCCTGTGACTAGTGAAGGGAAAATAAGACGCGAGAGAGCGCTTTGAGTTGCAATCCGTCTTTATCTACAGTGATGGATATACCGGTAGTAGTTTATTGCACCTATAAAGTAGGTATAGCCCATGATCAACCCAGCGGTAACACATACAAACACATGTAGAAATGTGCAAAGGTTACAATACTTCACTATTAGTGTTCGTAATCCATATTATGTGTTTTTTATAACATGTTTATGCGAGAGCGCGTAAATTAGATAACATATGATTTTACCTAGTAAAGAAAACTGAATTCACGAGAAAATTGTCGACGAATTGTCCGTTTATTTTCTAAATAAATTGCTACTAATAGATAGAATAAATATTCATTTATAGGTCTTCACATCTATTCATAAACGTATAACCGATGCGTAAAGCGCAAATGCAGTAATATTGGTGACATTTTACACGTTAATCTCCGAACAGTTGGCAAATTTTTGTAAAACTATCCCCGTTTCTGTAAGCATATTGTTATTTCTTTTACCAGATCTCTGATTATATGTATATAT
>NW_014577556.1:950-6197 GCF_000485595.1 Priapulus caudatus | reverse complement strand
GTGTTTATGTGCGTGTGCGCGTGCGTCTCTCTCTCTCTCACACTGCATGTTTGTGTGTTGGAGAAGGTGTCGATAATGGAACGAGATTTTCGCGGTATGGTGGTACGTGCATACTCCGTGAAGACGGTGCTTGATAGTTCAGCAGTTCATGCTATAGAGCGACATAGTGATGGGGCTGGTGCTCTCACATCCATCCAATATATACGCACGCATTCCTCTGTTTAAGTGTATTCTTAATTTTACATTATCTGAGGTTTCTTCCTCGTTAATTAAGCATATTCCAATATTTCAATACACATTACAGTATATAAGCGGAACTTCATATTTACATGCGCTCTATGGTTTAAATGCATACCATTTCACTTCACATATAAACAGAGAATTTATTTCGGTTAATACAGAACATGCGCGGTCACAGTCAAGGCACGCGCGCACATGTACACACATGCACACACACACACGCACGCACACACGCACACACGCACACGCACACACACGCGCACGCGCGCACACACGCAAACACACAAACGCACGCACACATACACACGCGCACACCCACGCACGCCCGCACACGTGCGCCCATATACTCGCGCGCAAACACACACAGTTATCCCCTGTGCTACAGTATAAGGAAATAGACGGCTTCTCACTGTTCGTTGTTGCGCCTGGATTGTTTTGATTAGTTGTTAAGTTGAGTCTAGTCAGAACAAGCAAATTAATGTTGAGGAATGGAAACTGTATGATGTAGTCATAATGCAGCTCGGAGTACTGATAATATAATATTATGGCCCGAGTACAATATGTGTAAACAGATGTGTGTATCATCCACTCTTAATTGCTCCGTCATCATTGACCTTACGCCATTTTACTTTGTCATGCGATAGCATATGCGATACAAAAAATAATATAATATAATAATATATATAATATAATATAATATAATATAATATATATAATATAATATAATATAATATAATATAATATAATATAATATAATATATAATTATAATAGTAATATAATATAATATAATATAATATAATATAATATAATATAATATAATATAATATAATATAATATAATATAATATAATATAATATAATATAATATAAATATATAATATAATATAATATAATATAATATAATATAACATAATATGATATAATATGATATAACATAATACAATATAATATAATATAATATAATATAATATAATTATTTCTTTCATGAATGTGTCATAATATTGTGGGTGTAAACTGTTACGGATATTTGTCATGATAAATGCTAAAATATAAACGTAAATAGGTTCATTTAGTTTTTGCTTTTATTACTTCCTCTCACTCCGTATCTTATGAATGTCGTAAGCGAGAATTCCATTATTCTACACCTTACATAAGAAGCCTAAAATAATTACTGAACGACTGACATTGCCTATAACGACGTGCGATTATTTTTTTTCTCAAATTTCCTTCTCGCCTTTACGAGAAATCAAAAACTGCCGTGGCCTCAGTCACGCCATGATTGTGACAGCTCGTTTTCTCACGCTACGTACGATAGCGCCACCCACAGCATCTATCACTGTCCTGCTACTTTCAACCATCGCAACTTTTATTCGCCCACCCCCACCCCCGCTACGCGTGCTCGGTTCGCACAGCGCTTAGATATCCTGAGGATGCAACCCAGTGCGAACGTTTCCTGCTCAGGTTTTCGGCTGCACGCTGCGGCTGTGCGTCAAAACGTGGGCTTGAGAGTGGGCGAGTATCTCGCATAACCCCCAGCTTACGTCTGCACCGCTCCACCATCTACTCCGCACATACCTGCTCTCCGCCTTCTCCCCTTCTCGCTCCTTTCGCCGCGCGAAGGTAACGATGCGGAGTCACGAAAGCCTGCTGCGGGCCTATTAGATGTTGTTGGAGGGTGTATTATATACTGAATGAGAAGAATATAGACCGTGAGGATGAGGTACGCCAAGCAAGTGCTGTAGCGAGCGGTACTGTCGTGCTGTTGTGCTTCATTTCGCCGCTGCGATGTGCATCTTGGAGGAGAGGCTGGATTGCCAGAAGGTAAGCTCTCCGCCTTATAAACAGCTTTATTATAGTAACGTGCGCGATGGGCACGTCTGGACCGTTGCTACGTGACGCCAGATCAACTGCCACTGCCGTGTGTGGGTACGACGAGTTTATCATTCGGCCACAGCTGAGGTATAAAGCTATAGATTTAGAATGTTATTTATTATGTTAATGTGTTATATTGACATTGCATGTCATCCATTACGATTGCGCGTCCTTTTTCTGTTCGGATATTTGTCTACAATAGGTTTCTGCAGTTTCGTAAAGCAATGACGCTTATATATGCGCGTGCGTATCTATATCCATCTGTGCTACTCAATATGTAACGTTATGGCGCTTATATTATATTATGCCACCTGTGTTTTATATATGTGTCAATATGGCGGCTTGTATTTGCCAGAAGGTGCCTATAGAATATTTATATAGATATATTTATATATATAGATATATATATAGATAGATTTAATAGATATATTTGCTGTGTGTTCATAGAAGTTTCAATATTGTGCTTATGTATGCCACCTGTGTAGTTCAATATATAACAATATGACGCTTATATATGCACTTGTGTGTTATTATTTGTGTCAATATGCGCGCGTACAATTATATGCCACTTGTGTGTCCTGTATGTGGCAGCGTCTCTTTTTTAACACGATCATTTACCGAGCAGATCAGTGTAAGGATGGAATGACGGTTTACAGCAATAAGTGAATAACATTGATGGATCGAGGAATATATATCTAAACAGAAGAACAGACGAGCCTGCTGGCGTATTTCTGCACGTACTGGACAGGTATAGGCTGGTTATGGGTGCGTAGGTGCGTGCGTGCGTGCGAACGTGTGTGGCGTGCTGCATGCGGCGTGCGTACGTGGCCATGTGTTGTGCTGTGCGTGCGTGTTCGTCCATGCGTGCGTGTATACGATTTTGCACCTACGTATGTGTGTGCGTGCGTGCTATACGCAGCTGCGCACCCACGACATACGTGCGTGTGTGTGTGTGTGTGTGTGTGTGTGTGTGTGTGTGTGTGTGTGTGTGTGTGTGTGTGTGTGTATACGCGTGCGTGTTCGTGTGCACATGCGTATTACTGTATAGTAAAATGCACGAGCAAAGAATTCCGTATAACCGACACATTACGAATTTTCCCCCTGACAGGTTTATTAAGTTGGTCTTCAATTCGTTTCATCTCGACCCTTGCCACAATGGGAAACAGACGTGCTTGGTGCGAATACCTCAATGTTCACGATGGGGGTCAGGAGTCTAGCCTCTGCTCGCGTAAGCTCGCTCTTACTTAACTTCACTGTGTCATGGGATCCATTCGTTCTGATAATATTCTAGAAGCCATTATCTGGTCCAAATTCCTAGTCATGATTGTACGAGCGGAAACTCCTATCTACGTGGTTTCATGTTGCTTTCACAGTAGCGATGAGCCAATTTAGATATGTGATGCTATCCTTTGCCTTCTTAGCCGCGGGTAAAGCCTATATGGGCTAGCAGAACTGAAATGTTAACAAGAGCTTAGCCTTAAACGTTGAAATGAGTTTATAATAACAGAGATTATAACCACTTAATACGCTTTACTAGTATCTATTTCCCTATAAGAGGTTTATATGCTCTTGAAATTCATTATTCAACTAATTTCTCTACTTCGTTATTTTGTTTCAGTCAGCTATGCGGCGGCGGTGCGATCGCGATATTGTGTCGCTGACCGAATCACGTATATTTGCGATTTTTTTCCTTCTTACGGCCGTCAACTACGCGCGTGATCTTTAACATCACCTACTCGTTCATTCAACCAACGCACACAAGGCGGTAAGGGCGAGGCCTGAAATAACAAAAACTATAAACTATACGATAAAAAATATGTTTATGGTCAATTCTCGCTTCTCTCGTAAAATAACGTTACGTAACTCATTTCGACTTCGCTTCGCCGAACAAACCTACCGCTACATCAACTATTTCCTCAGTGAACAGAGCTGACGGTCTGCGACGATGACAATGGCTACGCATCTTGTGAAACGGTTTCATTCCGATCGCCAGGCTCCACTATGGCCAGAAACTCAATGACGGCCGCATCTTGCCAATGACATCGCGATGACTTACTCACGTAAGCGCGCACGCGCGTACAGCGCATGCACGGCGCTATTCTGGCTCAAGAAAATGTTGCCTTCGTCGTGGCGCGCAACACTTACACATAGGATAAAGGATTCCTTGTATTTCATACTGGAGTACGAGTGTTATTAATTTGTGATCCGATCTGAGTAGCCATGTATATTGCTTCTAGGCAAAAGTGGGATGCCAATGTTGATGATTGTGTCCCGTAGAAAGATAAATATGCATAGTATAAATCATGTATGATCAAGAGCTAATAATACATAAAGAGGTATTATTATGTACTCTTGATATTTATGTATGCGATTTATTAAATAACTGCTTCAACGTCATCAAACAGCGGTTGCTTAATTAAACCAAAACACTCAAACTCGAAAGGGAAAGCTCGACTGTGAGTAGTAAAGTGTGTTATCATGAACACATCTGCATGCATTCAGGACATGTCATACTTAGACCATACTCAGATTCTACAGTATATTTTATGTCGTCATGATGGTATTAATGAGCATTAATCGGTAACTACAGCTGCCGACACCAGGTGTCGCGGCCGGATATCGACGTCAGCACTACGTCAGCTACGAGACACGTGTAGGTACGAGCGCGTGTGTCGCATCATGGTGAAAACAGTACTCAGCTGGACGAGATCGAGTGTCGTCCGTGCAAGCTATATCTCCTGAGACCCTACGTCGGTGATAGGAGTACTTATTGCAGTGAGTCGACGAAGCGATTCTAAATTCATATTTGTTGTACAAATAAATAAAATAAAACAAATAAATAATTAATGAATTAATGCATTGATTTGAGTTTAATTAATTAGATTAATTTAATAAAGGAAATAGTCGTCTTTGTTGGCTTATCATACGTAACATATTGTGTGGGCGGGCGGCTGCGCGTTATAATTGTTAAGTAAGACATGTTTATTATTGAATATTTTAGGGCGATGATTGCTTATCATACACCTGCCTTCTGATATTCTTGGCAGTAGCAATCTCTACTCATAAAATTTTAACTGGGATTTGCAGGGGCGTGTTAAGGAACTCAGTATTAACACATTTGCCAAATTAAGACCT
>NW_014577556.1:0-925 GCF_000485595.1 Priapulus caudatus | reverse complement strand
CTCTCTCTCCTTTACTCACTCTCTCTCTGTCTCTCTCTCCTCTCTCCCTCTCTCACTCTCTATCTCTCTCCATCTCTCTCTCTCTCTCTCTCCCTCTCTCACTCTCTATCTCTCTCCATCTCTCTCTCTCTCTCCCCCCATCTCTCTGTCTCACACTCTGCCTCGTCTCGTCGACAGCGGTTGAAGGCGAGCGCGCAGGAGATCAGCGAGGGCATGGAGGAGGACTTCTACCTGCGACGACTCGACGCGGGTCTCTTCACGCTGCAGCTCGTCGACTACGTCATGATGGAGGTCTGCTCGTCCGGAGCCTCGTCGGTAAGCACCGCCCCCTGGTGAGCACGACGCGACGTTTACGGCACGGCCCGCTGGCGTCGGGAGGTGGTGGCCGAGACCTGCGCGTAATCGATGCGGACGAATTTGTCGGTCGGCAGCCAGTATGTTGACGTGAGGGTTGTATTTGTTTGTATTGATACGAAAGAAGAGTAGAGATTCTAGAGAAGGAGTGTTGCGTATCGCTTTTCTCTCCCGAGCTTTTACAAACGATCAGGGATGTTGTTTAGGTGTTTCCAATAGAGACCAAGTGTGTCCTCAATGTTCTACTAAAATAATATAGTCAGGGTTGAGCTGATTTGTAATGAGATCAGTTGTAGTTGTGGTTTGCATTCTTGCTACGTTGTTCATGTACAGACCATGAATGAATGACTGCTGATAATAGCTGTTTATCACACTAACATAATTGCTGTTTATCACACTAACATAATTGCTGTTGATCACACTGATAATAGCTGTTGATCACACTGATAATAGCTGTTTATCACACTAACGTAATTGCTGTTGATCACACTGATAATAGTTGTTGATCACACTAATGTTACTGCTGTTGATCACACTGATAATAGCTGTTTATCACACTAACGTAATTGCT
>NW_014577555.1:207767-221011 GCF_000485595.1 Priapulus caudatus | reverse complement strand
CTCCCTCCCTCCCTCATCTCTTCCTCCCTCCCTATATCACTTTTCTATACCGCTTTTCTCCATCTCTCCTTCTTTTCTCTACCCCTCACGCATACATCCCTTTCTCCTCAATCTTCCCATTCCCTCCTTCTCCAACTGCATCCCTTCCGCATCCATCTCTCAATCCCTATATATATATATTTAGTTATTTATTTATTTATTTATAGGCAGACATCATGTAGAGAAAAGGAGGGAGAGGGGGCGGGACAGAGAGAGCGCGAGAGAGCGCGAGATAGAGAGACAGCGAGAAAGCGCGCGCGAGGGAGAGAAGCTTGTAGTAGAGCAGAGCTCTTTCTCGCAGATGGATGTTCCACTGCCGTGAAGCGCCGCTGCATGATTGCTAGCATGCACGTACGCGCTGTGGGGCATTCGCTCGTGAATTCCTCGCGAGTTACTACCGCATCTTTGTGTAAGTGCATCTCATCATCTCATCATCTGCTCTCGCAACCTTAGAGCAGCGTCTCCACAGATCGTTACTATCGATAACCGTGTAGCTGCTACTGCTACAAGAGGCGTGTGTTACTCTCTCTCTCTCTCNTCTCTCTCTCTCTCTCTCTCTCTTTCTCTCTCTCTCTATATATATATATATATCCATCTATCTAGCTATCATATCTATCTATTTCTCTCGCTCTATCTCTCTCTCTCTCTCCCCCACCCCTTCACTTCCCCTAATGCTCTCGTGTCGTGGTCCTGGGGCAGCAGCATAGTAGTGCTTTATGTTAGTATGTAACTATACGTACCGTACTACCTGCTGACTGGCAAACGTCTGAACATCGTGAACAAAACGAAATGTGCGCCGAGTAGCTGAACTACCCATTACGAGAACCGCGATGCTTCGTGGTGAAGGCGTGGGTGAGTGGCTTAGGGATGAAGGCGGAAAAATGAAAGAAAGCACATATACAACTTGGGAAACAGAAATAGTGGCAGTTAAAGAGAGGGGAACGAGATGGGTGAGAAAGCGCAAAAGTGAGAAAGAGGGAGAGGGGAAGGCAGAGAACGAAAGAGAGAAAGTGAGATCAACATACGCAAGAAAGCGAAAGCTGAAATGGTATTTTGAGAATGTTATGAATAATGCAATAAGATAAGGAAGTAACACAAATGCCAATTCAAATGCGATGTAGAAGAATGTGAATTAAGCGCGATGAAACGAAGGTAGGAATAGAAACTCGTTAATAATATCCGCACACTTACTACACGGTCAGAGCAATTTTATCTGCATTCATCTATTCAGCCCTAAATGCATTGTAAGAGATGCATTAGGGGGCTAAAGTAATACATCATCTCTAGCACTGTTACATACGCATCGCACTAGGGGAAATTTGTTAAAATGGTCGTGGAATAGGGCTCCGTGTCTATTACTAATTCATGATCTATTTGCGTAAAACCACCTGTTTGTGAAATTCATTTGCAGGCCTATAAATATAGAGAGAGAATGGGAGCGCTCGCAAAAATGGAGAGAGAGCGCGAGGGAGAGGTGGAGGGGTGGTGGATGGATGGATGGATGGATGGATGGATGGATGGATGGAGGGAGAGGTGGTGGTGGATGGATGGAGGGAGAGGTGGTGGTGGATGGATGGAGGGATGGATGGATGGATGGATGATGGATGGAAGATGGATGGATGGATGATGGATGGATGGACTGGCGGACGAACGGACAGAAGGGCGGGCGAACGAATGGATGGTTACAGAAATAGGGGGTCTTGACACGAGAGGCAAGCGCGCGCGCCGCGCGCTGCGAGAGAGAGAGAGAGAGAGAAGAGAGGAGAGAGAGAGAGAGAGAGAGGAGAAGAGAGAAAAGAAGAAAGAGAGAAGAGAGAGACGAGAGAGAGAGAGAGCAGAGAAAGAGAAGAGAGAGCAGAGAGAGAGAGAGAAGAAAAGAAAGAGAGCAGAGAGAGAAGACGAGAGAGCGGAGAGACGCAAAGAAACCATTGTTGTAGCAAAAAACGCAGCCGCGTTCTAGTATCTAAAGGCCCCCCGCGCCCTGGTGCGAGGCATCTCCGGCGCGCGGCCACGGCATTTGCGCCGAATGGCGCACGTGTGCAGGCTGGTTTACGTGCGGCAAATGGCGTGCGCGTTTAGCTCAGGCGCGTTGGCCGGCGCGCGCCGATGCGCACCGTGTGCGGAGGCCTTTACACAACCAACGCAGCCACTTGGATTAGAGAATACCGGCATAGACCTTCATTTATCACAAGTTGTCTTTGTCCAAATTTGTGAATAATTACTTTCTACCAAGCGCTAATAATAAAAGTGTTGTACTTCATTTTATAAGGTGATAGCTTCAGGTTCTCGTGGATTGTAGCAAGGTAAAGATTTTAGCAAGTAGTCAAGATTGTAGCGGTTGTATAGATGTAGCGTAGAAACTCCCATCAGGATTAAGAGCAGCAGTAACAAGCGAGTCGCAGATTCGATGGTTGTACAAAATACATGCATGCTACATCGTAGGTTACGTCCATATTGGAACCCGCCTGGCGTCTCTCCTCTCCGTCTCTTTACATCAGTATCTGCCTATATATCATATCAGTCTCGATTTCTCTATCACGTCCCATATAATATCAAGAGCTAATACATATATACTTAATCTAGATATATATTATATATAACTATAATATATATATCATATATTTGGGTATTTATTAGCTGCTTGATAATTATATATACAGCTTAAAGGCAGGTCAGACATTCCGGATCCGAACCTTGTTCTCCAGTCTGCTTATTATAGCGATAACACTTAATATTACGGCATAATCGACCGCACTCGATTTATGCAAAGTGTACGAATGCTACAGTAACTGGCCACCTGTGCTAGCCTAATAAGTACATTACCTCTACTAGCCAAACGCGTATTAGGTTTGTTCCAATATCCAGCTGCTAATTTACTAGAAATGTCTATTGAAATCCGTAAATTTGGTAATTGCGCGACACACGGCCTAAATTATTGCAACAAAATAACATCGAGTCCGGTTCGGTGACGTCACACATGTTGCTACAGGCATGTGTTGAGCATCGAATTGCTTTGTCCGCGGGTAAATTGTTTGCCTCAGTGTTATATTTGGCCTAGTTGCCACATATTAATATGTTTGCTTGTAATCTCAAGAACTTCGTATATTCATTTATTCCCCGAAATCCCAAGAGGTAAAAACCATAACCGTACGGATGCGCAGCTCAACTACACAGGATACGAAAAATCAGCTGACGGCCGAGCATAACGTGCGAAATGTCCGGTGCACCCTAATAATCTGTTAATCGACACCGCCTCGCGGTTACAGCCAGTTACGGACCGCATAGGCCGGTTGAAACATAGTTCACACGACGACTATTATCTTGACGCGCGGAGAATTCATCAATTGGATATTTCCTTAGAACCAGCAGTGATATTGGACAAACTAATACGCGTTTGCATATAAGGTATATGTACTTATTAACTAACACAAGCTGCCAGTCTACCTTTTAAAAGCATTCGTTCAAAGATTGCATAATCAAATTGGTCGCAATTATGCCTTTAAACGTTACAATGTCTTTCAACTCAGCGTGCCGGGTATAGGCCTCACGAGCTCACGGAGTCTTATGTTATTATTAGCTGCGGGTACCGCTGCGCTGGGGTAAAATCGTGCTACTAATTCATAGTACTATAATATGGACAGAATAGGAACATTGGGTAAAAATTCGACAATAACATTGCAGACAATATTAATATGTAGAAATGAGTGTAATAAGCATAATAAGCATGGGAAAACGGAAAAAACTGTTACGTATGACATTTAATATGACAGCACACCGAACTTAGAACCCCTGGGACATAATAGTAATATGGTGTAAATGAACAAAAGTTATTATAAGAGCATGTAGGAATGGGTTGGACTTTTCAATTTGAAAGCCCTCTTGATAAAGAATGTTTTCGTCTTATTCTCTGGTGCAAAATATGTAGAGATTCCTGGCGTCTCCAACTCTTGATCTCCCACGTACAGCTATCCATTGTGAGATCGTAGCATGAATAAAAGGAATATGTAATCAGGAGCTAATAATGAGAAATTTGTCATTATTAGCTGCTCATAGTATAGATAGAGACACGCAACCATGCACATTGAAATGAAGAAATTTTTCTACTGAATCAGAAACTGCATAGCTTTCGAATGGTACAATGCATTCTGAAGATCGTAGCATCTGAACTGAACCTCTGAGCTGAGTGAGTAGTACCTTGAACTGGTGAAACTGGTGCTGGTTGTGGTGTGTTTTAGTATTGGTTTCGGTTTCACAATACAGCAGCCGGATGAGTGAGGGAATCGATTTTTTCTCTGTGTGGCAGCACTGTACAGTCAGTGCGACATTGTGTGAAGATTCACGAATTGACGGTTTTTCACGGTATTTTTCGGTGAGTTTGACGGTTTGACAGGTTTTTTTTCATCTAGGAACACTCCCCGGGTATAAGAGATGGGCCCTGTGAAAATTGCATCCAGATCGCTTGGCGGTTTGGCGCGCCTATAGGGAAGACTACATACATACATACATACATACACACACACACACACACACACACACACACACACACCAACGCACGCACGCACGCACGCACGCACAGCACGCACGCACACACACACACACTCACTCACCACACACACACACACAACACACACACACACACACACACACACACCACAACACACACACACACACACACACACAGCATCACATACACACATACACACATACATACATACGAACTCAAATATCGAAGGAGCGCACTAACACCTGATCAACTTGCTGCGCCGCATTTTGCCACGTTCGACGTCATACTTAAGTCGGCGAGGCTTATCGGGCCTCAATATATGAAAATATGAATATGAAAAGCTCGTTCAGGGTCAGACTGGGAAAATCATTCAGGCCGGGAAATATAGCCCCAGTCAAGCCACTTTTTAAGCGGGGGGTCTGGGGGTACCGGGACTCCTGCACCAGGAAAACTTTGGTTACAAAGATTTATTGCAAAGATTTTTTACAAAGATTTCCATGCATTCTGGTGAATTTTAGTACATGTGAATCACAAACTAATGAGCCAACAACTGCATGTATGATGTACGCAAACTACGTTCGGGGTATATTATAGCAGGCGCCGCAGAACGATTTTTGAAGTGGGGGTGCTCAATTTGTTACGCTTCACAGTGGCCGATTCAGGATTTTAAGGAGGTTGGTGAGAAACAGGCGGGGGTATGGAGGTCCTCCCCCAGAAATATTTGAAAATGTAGGTCGCAGAAGATGGTATTTGAGGCACTTTTAAGTACATGTACAGCCTTCATTCTGACTATACTACGACAATTCTCTTTTTAGTAGAACAATTCTTGAGCTTGCAGCGCGGTATTGATTGATGTACAGGAGGGGGGCATTGTTTAGGTTGCATTAATTGTATCCCCCGCGACGAAGTCGGCGAGGATACTATGGTTTCATGTCTCCCCAGCCGCCGCTGCCGCCGCCGCCGCCGCCGCCGCCGCCGCCGCCGCCGCTCGGTCCGCCGCAGAGAATTTCCCTTCTGCTCTATAACTTGACCCTTAATTGACCTAGCGCTACCAAACTTGGTATACTTACACATCTTGGGGAGAAGGTGAGCAGCGTACCGTAACCAGGTCACTGCGATCTTTATTTGACCTTTCCCTTGACCTTGATCATATTTCCCTTCCGCTCTCTAACTCGCCCCCTAATTGACCTAGCGCTACCAAACTTGGTATAACCTTTACCTTGACCTTAATCATATTTCCTTTCCGCTCTCGAACTCGGCCCCTAATTGACCTAGCGCTACCAAACTTGGTATACTTACACATCTTAGGGAGAAGGTGAGCAGTGTACCAAAACCAGGTCACTGCGATCTTTATTTGACCTTGACCTTGACCTTGATCATATTTTTCTTCCGCTCTATAACTTGGCCCCTAATTGACCTAGCGCTACCAAAACCAGGTCACTACGACGTTTATTTGACCTTTACCTTGACCTTGATCATATTTTCCTTCCGCTCTATAACTCGGCCTTTAATTGACCTAGCACTACCAAACTTGGTATACTTACACATCTTGGGGAGAAGGTGTGTCGCGTACAAAAACCAGGTCACTACGACCTTTATTTGACCTTTACTTTGACCTTGATCATATTTCCCTTCTGCTCTATAACTCGGCCCCTAATTGACCTAGCGCTACCAAACTTCGTATACTTACACATCTTGGGGAGAATGTGTGTCGCGTACCAAAACCAGGTCACTGCGGCTTTTATTTGACCTTGACCTTCATCATATTTCCTTTCCACTCTATAACTTGGCCCCTAATTGACCTAGCACGACCAAACTTGGTATACTTGCACTTGGTATCTTGGGGAGGTCACGTGTGTCGCGTACCCAAACCAGGTCACTGCAACCTTTATTTGACATTGACTTTGACCTTAACCTTTATCATATTTCCCTTCCGCTCTATAACTCGGCCCCTAATTGACCTAGCGCGACCAAACTTCGTATACTTACACATCTTGGGGAGAACACGGGGGATACATGCATGTACTTGGCGACAACTGCCCTTTTTAGTTATTAAATATGTAGGGGGTGACCACCGCTGGAATGAGGGCGAAAGCAAAACTCTTTCTTTAAATAGTGAAAAAAACTGCAAAAAAGTTGCATCTAATTTAACCCATGCCGTTTTGCCGTTTTGCCGTTTTGCCGTTTTGTACAGCCGCGCGCCCTATTATACTTAGCAATAATTAATTGATAGGCTATATGTGTAAACGATATTGTTGCCAGGCACGTGAAGCGCGCGCAGGGGGTGGGTTCGCGCGAAGCACGGAAGCTCTAGCACTAATTAATACGGGAGACGTAATAATCAGTGCTCTCCTCACTCTCTCTCTCGCTCTCATATAATTTTATGTGGCGTCAAAAAAGTGTGGGGGCTCGAGTCCCCTTACCCCACCCCCGTTCCGCGGGCCCTGTATAGTACGTACCGAGTACGTACCGCAACAGCTGATTCGCGCTATTGTTTTCATCGCACTAGGGTCATCGGACGGGTTGCTAAGGGGAAGTGACGTCACTCCGCCCCCACCTATAACAATATGGCCTGCAGGCCTTATAGAAATGGCCTGCAGGCCGCAGATTTAATATATATATATATATTGGGGGCAGGCCACTTAGCAGGCCATGCAGGCCACCGGGGAAACTCCCGGTGCTCCCGATCGCCAGTCCGGCCCTGCCGTCGTTTATAATCAATCTTGCACGTATAACAAAGCTCGTGTGTGCTACGTATTGATACGTGTGATCGTATCGCGTGTGACCAGGTTCGTTGTACAACAGATACGTGTGCTATTGCGCTTAAGCCACAGAAAGTATAATGCTATAACCACAGAATTACTACGGTTACTTTATTCTTTAATAAACAACATCATATTGACAATTGCATACAATACATAGGTGGCTGCGCAGGCCAACCAGTAAATACGATACAATACATACAATACATATCTTATACACCAGGCACATACAGACAAGCGACTGGTTTACAAATGCAGTTCATATTTACGAGCGTGGAGTCCTGCAGGTCGCAGGCAGGTCCTCGGTCAAGCGGAGGTATCCGGCGGCAACGGTAGCAGCGAGCAGCAGGTGAGAGCAATGGTGCTGACAGCGTCGGGATCTGTCAGCACCGTGGAACTATGTCTGTCTTCTTGTCGAAACTGTTCGGTATTTATGCAACTGGAGGAATGCATGCTCCGGGCGTGGTCAAGGCCTTGTTGACGATGGTGGTGCAATCCTGTGTCCTTCTCCGGAATTTTATGAACAACTGAATGTGAGAGACTTCTTTCTCTAGCGTGAGAACAACAGCAGAAGCTTCTAGAAGTCCTTGGGAATCGCGGCAGGCTCATAGTTCACATAGTTCACATTTACCGGCGGCGTTCGTTGTTTGTTCTTTATCAGTCGGCATGCGACATCAAGGTGTGATGTCCTTCTATAGGTACTAAAATGTCATAGTGTCGCCTTGTGTAGGTGATTACTTTCTCTTTCTGTCGTCGCATATTTTCTCTTCTTTTGTTGTGTCACGCGCGCGCCACGCGCGAGCCACGCGTCCGGCGTGCGCGGCTTGTCATAAGACTCGTAGCAGTCGTCACCCTGACCGGGTCGTAACATCGATCGGTGCGACTTCGGCTCATGTTACCTTGCACTATTTTGACTAAGATAACCTATGACGTTATGCTGCTTAAGTTAAACGACCTGTGTCGCTAAGTTCTATACTATAGTCTATGGGCTTATGTAACATTTTCCAGATTTGTCATTTTTTTGGGTAGATTCTTGGCACTCATGTCTAAACACATCTAGAAACTTCACTGATTAAGAAAAAAATGGGTGCCAGTTTTTCCATTAACATTTAGTGCCTCCATTTTGAATTTCAAAATGGCCATCACCGAAAATCTTTTTTTTTAATAATTGCCAATTAACCATGACTATTCATTCAAATGTCATACAATATTTATTCTATTTCATTTAAACTCATATAAAAGGATTAAAGATTCATTGGAAACAAAATTAAAGCATTCGAAATACTCTAAAATAGCAAAAATCCAAGATGGCCACCATATTTCAGGCTTTTTATACGTAAAATGCCATACGTTTGTACCAATGGACATTGGAAGATGTTTTTGGTGTCTATAACCATATGTTTTCAGTTAGCATATAAGGATTCCAATAATAACAACGTATTTATGATTGGAACACTCTTTACCATCCTTCAAAATACTTAAGAGAAATAATGTAGAAGATGTAATTTAATATAAAATTCAATTTATAAGTTGAAGATTGATATTTTTTAAAGGTACGACAATGCTACATGTATGAATCAGGAGTTACTAGTTGTCATTGCTTCAATCATCTTCTAGATCTTCGCCAATCATTGGTGGTGTAATGTTCGTACAGCTGTCGCCTTCCCCACCACATTTGCAAAGTTCGGTAGAGACCACACTGTTTCCTCTGCATGAACACCTTTGCGAACACTTTGATTTCTCACAGTTACACCTGACGAGCTGCAGCACTGAGAGCGTGGTGGTGCAACCTGAAAAAGAACTGTCAGTAGCTTTTTGTCTAGTAGGTTAAACTAGAGCACTCGGAGAGCACAGACCACCGCCAAGGCAGCTGAATTCTCTCAATGTGAAATTTTTTATTAATTAATTAATTAAGTGGAAAAAATAATTCATTAATTAATTATTTAAATAATTAATTGGATCCGTATTAGTGCGAGCGTGCAGGTGGGGAAGGACTGTGGTTGCCCCTTAGCCTGTGGTTGCGTGTTTGTAAGTCTACAGCCAGCGCACCTAGCGGAAGTGAACTGAAACGTGCATGTTAACAAACCCACAAACCCACAAACACACAAACCAACACTCAAACACACGCCGGTGAAAACATAACCCCCGCCAAGCCCCTGGCGGAGGTAATAATTCGACATCTACGTCATTACACACGTACATCTTCAGAATTTATACCTGAGCTGCATTCACACGTTAATTTGAAATGCGGACAATAAGAAACGGAATACAATAGATGCGTGCTAGATTACTAACTACAACATGTGTTTTTATATTACTTTATTATAAAGGTGTTATCATATGATATTATCGAGCGTATTAAGAAGGAGATACGCTTTTAATACGCTTCTTAATGCGCTTTTGATATTATTCATGATATTTAAGTTAAGCTCGCCCTGCTGCGCGTTTCCTTTATGCTATTATTCGATTTGCAAGTACGCACAGCGTATCAATATTTTTTGGAAAGATTAAAGAAAGGTTAAAATTATTTTCACGGAAGATACGTGAACAAGGGCTAGACATACTTCGGGCGCGAACTCATTATGTTTAATATAATAGAGGCTTTCTATGCGCGCACATAACCGCATACGCACGCACACCCCACCACTACCATTACCACTTACGTACACACACACGCACATAATTATTATATGCACGCACGTATGTACGTACGCACGCCTGCGCGCACGCACATGCACGCACGCACACAGTTACTAGATATATGAGCACGCACGAACTCAAATAAAAAGTAGATCCCTCCACTAGCATCATACTATTACCGTAATAGCTGATCACCATACTCGAGAGATATTTTTAGTTAATTCACATAGCTCACAAATTCAAACTTGCTAAGAAGCAAGCCATTATATATTCCGAGCGTTTTCTTCGCATACAAACGCAATTTTATACGCAATTATATTCAACTAAATTACTAAAGTGCTTCCGCGACACGCGTTCACGCACGCACCGTGCACGCATGCATACAGTGCTAGATGGAATTTGGGGGCATTCGATCTCCACCGCGTCTATCTATGTGTTTCGTTAATAACACATTGAGTTTATAATACGCTGTTAATGATTGAGTAGGATGGCAGCATTTCTGATTGAATAACTCTTACGGAGATCAGAAACGGCATGCGAAGATATCATCATCATCATCAGCAGCAGCAGCAGCAGCAGCAGCAGCAGCAGCTTCCACACTCAGCAATTCTACATGAGCAACGCTCTAGGAGATATCTACACTGGTTATAGAACTCGTATGCCATCGTCAGTCATTGCTACAGAAGTGCCTGCGTGACCGACACGATTCTACAACTAGAGGATTGTAACTGCTACTATGTACCCATTCTTTTGTTCCATATGCTGACCGTGATCATTGTTGATCGCAACTAATAAAGACAGCGGACTTAACAAAGAGACAGGGTTCTTATTTAACAACGGCATATACTGCCAGTCTAAGAGATATCTACGTTTGACTTGTCGGCAGTCGTTATAAGCAGGGATCTGGCCTGCATAGCTGGCCGCTACAGACGGGTGACGACGCAGACGGTGTAGTGACTGCGTCCAATCTAGACTGAGCATCCGAGCCCCGGTCTACCGTATTAGGCTGCTATCTCTTACTCTCGTTGGTTCGTGGCATCTTTCACGGAGTCAGTCTAACTGTCATCCGTACGTATGATTGTATTTCATCTATTCGATGCCTTCCCGTAGGGAATACTAGTGCCGTGTATACGAACTACAGCGATAAGTCGATGAAAACTTGCGGGGCCATCAACGATATGTTAGCTTCATCCGGGCACCTTGCCTGCATCATCCTGGCCCCTTGCCTGCATCAGTCGGGCATCTTAGCTGCATCATCCGGGCACCTTGCTTCTTCATCCGGGGACCTTGTCTACATCATTCGGGCACTTTGTCTCTTCATCCGGGCACCTTTGCCTAGATCATCCGGGCACCTGGCATGCTTTATCCTGGCATCCGGACATGGAAGGGCGAGTGAAACCCTTCTCATCCCTTGCACAGCTAAGAGTTAGTAGCGGATTGCGACACGTTCCCTCCCGTTATACCAATCACACGTCTCGCCCCGCTACGGTTGCCTGCGCGAATACTGCCGGAAATCATGGACTGAAAATTGAACGTCAGTCTAATGTTTGTAAATGTGGACTCCATGGGAAATCACGGGATGTGTGCCAGCAGCTGCATATAGGCAAGCAGGCGGGAGTGGGCTGGCTAGATCGATCAATACACACACACGCACGCACGCACGCATGCACACACACACGCACACGCACACCTGGCACACGCACACACACACACACACACCACAACAACACACACGCACGCACGTGCAGCAACGGCACATACAGCATAGGACGCAGGGCACACACAGCCCGCACACAGCACGACGCACGCCGGCATCGTACCACACACATCACCACACACGCGCGCGCGCTAGGCGACGTCGACACGCACACTGTACGCTAACAGCACAGAACAGCAACCACACACACACCACCACTACACACCACACAGGCGCACACCTAACTCTCTCCTTCCAGGCTCCACGCCAGTACAGCGGCCAGCCAGCTCAGCCGCCTCTCACTCAGTCTTGCGCGATTACATTCAGTTGAGGTTTCACCGCTAGGCAACTATAGCTGTAGCTTCACACGTCAGTCGGCGTACTGGCAGCGGTAAAGTAGGGGATGTCCCTAAATGACACGACCTAGCATTAAAGTAAGGAAATTTCCGTATGCACTTACAACCTGGAAATATAGCACGGGCATTCCACATAAACTTACAACCTAGAATTAAATTGTTGACAGGGGTTCTTGTCGTTCTTTCATTGATAATATTGACGATGACGTTTGACGCTGATAATGAGCTGGCGTTTGATGACGACGCGGCGCTATAATGACGTTGGCGTTGATGACGACCGCTGCCGTTGATCGATGACGATGACATTGATGATGACGATTACATCGACCTGCCGTTGATGGAACTATTTGTGGACATTCCCGTCGATGATTTAACGGATTACTGGGAGAATTATCGTGATAGGAACCCCGCAGGCGGTTTTTTGATTTGATCGATCAAGCAAATAAGCAGAAATCTATGCAGGTATTTCCCTGTTTAACCCAGGGAAGCGAAATGTCGAGAGCAGTCAATGCTGTTAGCGGCTATCTCTACAGGACGGCTACGGTGTCTATAAAGGCCACGTTTTTTCATCGAGTGGCCGTTACATGCGGTTGAGTCTGTAGGAAAATGTGGCAAATATTTTACAATATAATTTAATTTAAACAAAATGTAATTAAACCACTTTGTTACCAGTTTACGCTCTTAGAGGTTGCGAGTTGTTTCCCATCATCATAGGCTGGCATTAATGGCTGGTAGAATATCTTACCCGTTTCTATAAGATTCCCACATTCCTACGGCGTCAACGCACGTTTCGCAAGCGTCGGTTATGACCGTGAATGCAATGTGGTCTGTAAGGATTTCAATTTCCACAGATGAACGGTTACTGTAGCAAGGATGTTACTTCTGTATACGCGTGTGGCCGCGGAATCAATTAGCAAAGGGATGGTTGATTCCATTTCATCCGTAGTTGTCTTCCTGACTGGTCCCACAGCTTCAGCTGATTAATCTCCGCTTCTATATATCTACATCATTCACAGATTTCTTAGAAGCTAACGCACACAACCGGACATGCACGCGGACGGCACCGCAACACACGCACATTGCTGCACCCACTGGCACGTTTGAACGCACCCACCGTTCACGTATTCATGCATGCACGCACACGAGCGATCGTTTGATTGGTTTCGTTGCGCGCACGCACATACAGCGCGAAATCGAAAAGAATCTATTGTGCTAATATACCATTTTCTGCATTATATTATCTCTTT
>NW_014577555.1:200743-207742 GCF_000485595.1 Priapulus caudatus | reverse complement strand
CACACAGGAGACGAGAGATAGAGAGGCAACTGCACCAATACGCTTATTCGGCGTGCACATTGTGCAACCTATGTGAGTACACTTTCGATATGCGCGCATATGTTTGCTCGATAGTGGTAAAAGAGAGCGGAGAGACGCTCGAACAGCATCTTTGAATTCTACTATCATTTAGGTATTTAAATTTACGTGGGGTTGTGTGCACCTGCCTGCCTGCCTGCTGCCTGCCTGCTTGCTGCGTGCGTGTGTGTTCGATTATATTATATATATATATGTGTGTGTGTATGTGTGTGTGTGTGGTGTGTGTGTGTGTGTGGTGTGTGTTGGTCTGGTGGTGCGTGTGTGCGTACGTGTGCGTGTTGCGTTGTGAGCGTCGCGGCTGCTGTGTGTGTGTGTGTGTGCGTAGTGCGTCGTGCGTGTGCGTGTGCGGGGTTGGTGTGTGTCGTATGCGGTGGCGTTGGCGTGGGCGCGTGCGCGTGCGCTGTGCGTTATTGTTGGTGTGGTATGTGTGCGTGTTGCGTATGTGTGCGTGTTGTTGTTGTAGCGATGCGTGCGGCGCACAAATAGAGCTGGCAGGAGAGAGCCGCAGCTAGTTGGTTATTGCTAGGGCGGTAATTGAATTGCGTGTTTTAGCTCACGATGCCGACGCCGGCTTCACACGATATGCTAATCCCATTTGCAGATATGACCAGACAATATTTAAACAGGCCGCGTGCACGCGCGCTCCCTCTTTTTCTTGCGGTGCATCGCCGCATTTTTTCAATTTTTAGCGTTAGGACGTTAGCGGTGGCGCTGAGCGCGATGCGCCTTTGACCGCCTGTCGCGCATTGCTGGCAATCTTGTTTGCGGTGGCTTGTAATGAGCAAACAGAGTTTTTCAGCAAACAGCGAGCAGGGAGTTGAGCGATCGAGAGCGTGTGGCGTGTGATCGAGGGGCGAAGCGTTTCTGCGTTTAATGATTTCCGAACGGTTTTCCCGACTCTCAACCTGTTAGTAGCGCGTCTATGCTGAATTGAATTCATTTTAGTTCGTGTTTATGTATATGACTATTAAACGATGCCAACGCTACATCTTATGTATGCTACCGCGAGTCTGTCAGTATGTTCTCTATGCAAGTATATAGTATAGAAAACTTTTCCAAGGCTAACGTATATATTGTCACTATCCAGACACTACATCTTACATGTCATGGAATAGCGACTATACATGGTTCGCCCTTAAATACGTTGTTGCGATATAGCGTGGTTTTTATTTATTTTTAGGGTGTATCAGTGTTAGACATCAAAGAGCCCTCTTTATTCGATCCGAAGGTTTTATGCCTTGTTTGTGACTGTTCGACACACACGCGTCTCGCCGATGTCTAATCGCTCAAAGACATTTTCTCGGTTACACAGCAATCCAAACTCACTCTCCAGTGTTAATGATCACAGTGTTATAGCATAAATCTGGTCTATATTACGCCCAAACGTTTGATCACAATTTCGACAATGAATTAAACGTTTAATTATATGCACTACAATGATAAACCGCTATTCGACATTACACCGCCCTATGCGAATAAGCTTTTCTTTGCCGAAATACATTTACTAAATCTTTTAGAATTCTTCGTCTTCCACAAGGCCCGGTGAGGTCGACGCAACAGTGAAACTCGCCAGGTGCGAGCATTAAATTAGCTAAATTACCTACAGTTTTGTATTTCCGATTAATTTTGCTATCTCGTCGTTGCTTATTAGCATACGCAGTAAAAACGGACCACCGATGCGATCGGTAGTGGGAATCCCGTCGCGCCGTACAGTATCCACTCGCCTAAGATTGACTGGCTGTAAATCTCGCGCTAAAGTACGATTAAGCCGCTCTTATAGACTTGCTTTGCGCAATGGCGGATGATTAACCCCGCAACGCCCTATATACATCTTACGCGGTAACTATAATTAGCCAGAACGAGACGACAATTAAAGCGCGTGAAAAACTCGGCCACCGCTGCCGGTGCTAGCGCGTATTGTGCGTTGACTGCCTCGAAAATCGGATTTCTGAGAGGCGCTAAAACTGGGACCAGCCGGCAGCGGTCGGATGCCATAACGTTCACTCTTCGGCGCACACGCGCGGGGAAATGTCTAGACTGAAGAGGAGAGACAAATATGGCCGGTGGCGCGCGAGCAGGAAAACTCGCGAAGAAGCTGCCGATGTGTGAGTCTCGACACGCATTGGTGCAAACATCCAGTCCGCATGTCGTTTTGTCAGCAAGCGTCGCAGGCAATCTGGTGTGGCCGGCGATGAGGCCCGAAAACAGCTGCTCAAATAGCACACGCCCGCCACGCTTCTGCACTCTCTCTCTCTCCCGTCTCTCATTCTCATCTCTCTCTCTCTTTCTCTCTCTCTCTCTCTCTCTCTCTCGCGCGCGCGCGCGCGCTTTTTCTCACTTCCTCTTTCTCTTTCGCATTCTCTCGCTCCCCCTCTTTCTCTCTCTCGTTGTCTATCTTTCTTTCCGTTAATCTATCGTTTTCTTCCTTTTTTTCTCGTTCTGTCTATCTCACCATCCCTCTTTTTATCTATCCTCCTCCTCTTCCTCCTCCTTCTCCTTCCTCCTCCTCGATCTCCTCCTTCTTCCTTCCTCCTTCATTCCCTCCTTTTCTATCTTCCTCTCTCCTTCATTCCCTTCTTCCTTCCTTTCTCTTCCCCTTGTTCCCTTTCTTTGCTCTCCCCTTCTCCTGCTCTCTCTCTCTTGCTCTCTTTTTATATTTTATCTATTTGTCTATATTTCTCTCTATTTCTCTATCACTCTCATTCTCTCTTTTTCTTTCTCTTTCTCTTTCTCGTTTTCTCCCCTCTCGCTCACCTATCTTTCTCTCTCTCGCCTCTGCTCTATTCGCTCCTTCTCTCTCTCTCTCTCTCTCTCTCTCTCGCTCTCTCCTCTCGCTCTCTAGCCGCACTGTTATCACTGGCCATCACACCATGGGCGAACATGAATTTTTTATCGCGCACCGCAGGTCGTGAGGCCAGGAAATTTGTTCGTCAGCATGCACGGCTGACGTTTCTGGCTCGTTACCCGTGCCCCCGCCGCCGCTGCGCCGCCGCTGCTGTTGCCGCTATTGTGTACCAACGTCGCTGCTGGCAAGAGAACAAACGTTGTCATCTTTCGCTCTCTCGTCGAGCCCGCCGCGCCCGCGGTCCGTCTCTCTCGCCGCGCTCTCTCTCTACTCTCTCTCCTCTCTCTTCTCTCTCTCTCTCGCGCGCGCGCGCGCTCTGCCCCCCCTCTCTCCTCTCTCTCTCTCTCGCGTCCATTAAAAACGAATGATTGCTTCAGGCGTTTGGTTTCGTCATCGCTGGAAAAACAGGGGATCTTTTATGGCGGCTAATATGTAGATACATAGTATATTATGTAGTGTAGTGTCATGTGGTGTCGTGTGTGTTGTGTGTTGTGTGTGTGGGGTGTGTGTGTGTGGTGTATGTGTGTGTGTGTTTGGTGTAACGTACGTGCGTGCGTGCGTGCGTCGCTGCGTATCATGCGCACGTGCATCTGCGTGTATGTGTGTGGACGGTCTAGGCATTGTTCACTGGTTCACGGTCTTAGCGGTCTGTGCTGGATGGCTGTCGCGCGGCTTGATCGTCGTTTCCTGCCCGCCTCGAAATTACACTCGCCATTATTTTAAACAAATGTCGCGCGGCGCGTGTCGCGCGCGTTTCAACACCGCGCCGCTGCAAAGTCGCAACTCGTTGTCCGCGAGATTATATCTGAGTGATACATCATCACCAGGCGTGACGGAGATGGGTGGCTGGCCGAGAGATCGATCAGCTTGGGCCGTCACGGGCGGTCAGTTGAAGTGCGTGCGTTGGTCAGCGCCGCAAGATGGCGCGCGCCACGCCGGGTCAAACTCTTTTCTACCGAATATTTATTACCATATGATCAAGAGTTAATTGTATTATTAGCTCTTGATATAATATATAAATAAGATATATATATATATAATATATCAAATATAATATAAATATATATATAAGTATTCATCTATCTTAAAAAGAAAACCACATATTACTCAACTTGCACAATGGCGTCGTAAGTATACTTAGCTCCCTAGCCTCCTTTCTCCCTATATGAGTATATAAATATAATTGTCATATATATATATATATATATATATATACTTACTATGTGACGTGTGTGTGTGGTGTGTGTGTGTGTGTGTGGTGCTGCGTGCGTGTGTGTGTGTTCGTGCGTGGCGTGCGTGCCAGTGCGTTGCGTGGCGTGTACGTGCGTGCGTGCATGTAACGTTGCGCGCGCACGTGTGTGTGTGTGTGTGTGTGTGTGGTGTGGTGTGTGTGTCGTGTGTGTGCTGTGAGTGTGTGTGTGTGTGTGTTGTGTGTGTGTGTGTGTGTGTGTGAGTGTGTGTGTGTGTGTGTTGTGTGTGGTGTGTGTGTGTTGTGTGATGGCGTTGTGTGTGTTGTGTGTGTGTGCTGTGTGTTGTGTGTGTGTGTGTGTGTGTGTGTGGGGTGCGTTGTGAATTTGACAAGAAAATCAAGCATCAGGCATTGAATGCGCGCTTCGCCTTTGCATGGATGTTGATTCATTTTTTCGCTCGACGCTTTACGCCTGTCACGCCGTTCACAAATTGACTGTTTGTTTTGCCACAATCGATTTTACCCGGTCTAGCATTTCCTGCTTTACACTTCGCACAGATTCAAACGCGAGCCCGCCCCCCCATTTATGCATTCGTGTATTCCGTCGATTATCGAGACTTTTCCGCGCCACAACTGCTATAATAGACAACTCTCCCTGCCATGTCAGCTGAAACTGTAATGTCACGAAACCTCGCGTAGGATTCCCAGATTAGTGCATAAACCGCCAAGCCCGGATGGTAACGCAACGACAAATGTGCCCCGGTTTCCGTTTCGACGTACTCAATCGATCATCGTCAACATCGTCGCCACGCGTCGCCCTCGTTCATTATTTGTCGACAGCCGTTCATCAGCCCATTAAGCAGTTAGTGGTTGCTGGAACACAAGCGGGGCAGCAGTTGTCCCGCGAGTCGCGCGGCTGCTGCCTTTGCTGGCTTCTAATTAATTCAACTGGCAATTATTAAGAGCTCGTTGATGGCGGACTGAAGCATTAGCTGCATAGTTGTGTGACTTGCTTAGTCATGCCGACGTGACTCTACCTTGCTAAATTTACCGTAGTTTAGCATGCGCTCATTAACTCACCGCACTTGCGAGAAACCCGCAACGCTGCAGCGTGGTGAGCGGCAATTTTCTCTCTTATTTTTTCTTTTCTTTTCTCGTATCTCTCTCTCTCATATCATGTCTCTCTCTCTCTCTCTTCTGCTCTCTCTCTCTTCTAGCGGCAGCTCTTGCCCTTCATTTTTCTTTCTCGCCGGGCTCTCTCTTGCGCGCTCTCTCTCCCTCTCCCCTCTCTCTCGCTTTCTCTCTCTCTCTGCTCTCTCTCTCTCATCGTCTTTCTCTCAGAAAACATTTTCCCCACGCGTGTCATCAACACGACGAGATCGTATCGACTTATTTTAATTTTAATTACGAGAGAGACCGGAGCTAGAACCTGAGTTTTGTTTCGCTACGCTGCGCGTGACGTAAGTATGCAGGTGTTTCATGATAGCAAACGTATGTGCATGGTGTGTCGTGCGTATATACGCGTGCGTGCGTTGCGTGTTTGCGTGACCCAGAGAGTTGAGAGAAACAGGTGAAGCAGGGGAGATGGACGGGTTTATATTGGATTCTATTGTTACGGTATGAGGGCCTCGCGGGACCCGCACGTGCGGGGACGCCCGGAGTTGCGTCCACGGGCAGGATTGTTCCATCGAAGCCGCGAAAAATTAATAATCATTCGTCGGCGATCATCAAGCGTGTAGTTAGATCGCAAATTTAATGCTATTAGTTAATTATTTAGTTTTCGGTCTTCGATTGATTCCGCTGCGTGAAAACACGGAGTTACATGCGAAGTTCTCTATCGCATGAAAAGGGAGGACTGTCCCTCTCCGGCGCAAAGAAATTGGTTTTTTATACATTTTAAGTGAATTATCTTTGTCCAGCCGAAAAAATAAGAAATGATGTATCATCGAGCTTTCGTCTGAAGGCTGTTTTTCAATTTAGATTGTTTAGCATCGCAGCGCGATGATAACAGTTATTCTTTTTTTTTGTTATTATTGCGATAGTTATTAACAGAGATGCGGATGTGATTGAAATCCATGTCAAATTTTCATTCAACATATTGTTCATCTTAAAGGCAAAGCCCCATGCCGGTATGCTCGAGCGATTAACTCGAATAGATCATTTGTTGACAACAAATCTTTCGTTCAGTTGTTCATTCCCTGTCATCTATTCACGTCAACCGCTTTCTCTGTGGACATATCTTGCCGACCGATTGTGGACAGATGATAGAGACGTTTTGCGACGGTGTTCCACTGCCTCTCTCCTCAGAAGGCGCAAATGTCTAGTTAAAAGCTGCTGAACTCAGCTAACCTCTGCAGTGAACTGTAAATGTTATCAGCGCACCCGACATTATATTATTTTCCCGTGTTTTAACTGTTTGTAGCGTTGAGCGCTTGCCGTGACTGCAAATTCATTCCCCGACGCCAGCGAACTCGTAGATGATTTGTCTTTTCGCCAGCAATCCATGCATTCGGCCTTCTCCTTCCTTCTACATTCTCATTCTTTCTTTCTTCTCTCTTCTTCGCTCCTACTACTCCATTCTCTCTCTCCTCATTTCGTGCTCATCATTCAACGCCTTTGTTTAGTGCATCCACGTGGCGATGTTGCTCTTGCTTTCCTTTATGTGATGCAAGCCTGTCGTTCGCCACCTCTGTCTGTTCTGCTGCAGCACCGAGAGTTCGTGTATCGCGTATCGGTACTGTGAATCTCTGCCAGGGGTTAGGAGCGTGAGCCGCCACCGCCTGCGCACTTCCTTCTCCTGGCGCTGCCACGGTAAGGGGGGATGCTAAGGAAAAGGAAGCCATCGCCCCGAGAGAGATTAATTGCAGGAGGGAAGTCAAGAAGAAGG
>NW_014577555.1:165947-195733 GCF_000485595.1 Priapulus caudatus | reverse complement strand
TTTCTTTTTTTCTATCGATCTCTCACACACACACACACACACACTCTCTCTCTCTCTCTCTCTCTCTCTCTCTCCCTCCCTTCTCTTCCCTCTCTGTCTCCTTCTCTATCGCTCTTCCTCTCTCTCGCGCTCGCTCTCTCGCACTCGCTCTCTCTCTCTCTCTCTCTCTCTCTCTCTCTCTCTCTCTCTCTCTCTCTCTCTCTCGCTGTACTATTCTGCACGATTGCAGTAACGTGTTGGTATATTCAGATTACAATCGTTTTGTACCGTTACTATAATATTATGGTTGTTAGTACCATGGCAACCAACACCCCTCCAATTTCCCATTGGTATACTTTCTAAGCCTAGCAGAATTAACGTTTCCTTTTAGTGTGCACAGAGGATGTTTTTCAGGCATCCAATCAGATGGTATCAGGTTTCGGGTGAAATCAAGTTTCCAAACAAGCACGAACCAGCAGGTCTTTTGAATTAGTTAACGACAGCAGACGTTTTGGGTTCTCTTGCCGGACTCGTATAAATAAGTGTAGCACGCTGCTCGTCACATGGTTATTTGGGATCTGTTGCTATTCAAATAAGTGCATATTGCTCACCGGGAAAATTTAGAAGGCAGCTACATGTTTAGCTAAAGTTTCTCTTAGATGTTTTTAGCGTCGGGATGGGGAAACCTACTGTGTCGTTGATATTTGTTATTAACTCTTCCCGTGTAACCCTCGGGCTAGCCGGGTGTGTTAAGCAGTCAGGGCTACATGAAAGGTGGTAATTTATGATGTTCTGGTGTGTAGTTGGGAGGTTCGTGAGAAAAAATATTAATCTTATGTGACGAACTAGCAGGACGGTGGTTTATCGCAGCAAAGTGTCAAATTTATACTTTTTTTTTACAGAGAATCACTCGATTGCACCGTTAAATAATCGCTGTTTTTTTAACGCTGGTCGATTACAATAATACGATCCATGAAAATAATAACATGAGAAGCTATGTTAACTTATCCGTAATTAATGTGAATAAAGTGAAAAAGAATCTGCTCACTTGCAAGAGGCGACAAGGGCTAAGCTATGCATCCGTGCAAGTAGCATTGGAACGTTCTTGTCAAATCATCTTTTTTTTGGTTGAGCATCGATTTTAATTGCTGCTATGCACAAATTACCAGTGCGGATACAACATTTTACAAGCTATTGTAACGTTCGTCGCGTTGTCTGTCAGAATATTGGCCGTAATCCTGGTCACACGCCAGTGTAACGTTTCTCCGCGTGGTGCATGATTGACCTTCGTCACGGCTCACCAGTGTGACGTCTCTTCTGTTGTTGTGATCGTATAGTACCTTGTTGCGTTGTGTTTCTTAACCGACCGGCGGCTGTCGTCTGCGACCGTCGCCGGCGTTTCGTCAGGCTTGCGGAGTGCGTGAGTGTGTGTGAGTGTAGCACGACAGAGATACCACACGTAGCCGGGAAATACTTTTAGTGTCGTGTAAGAAGCCGTTTATCTATTGAAAGTGACACATCCGCATTGCGAAATTTACAACACAATAAAGTTTATACGCTCTTGGTTAATGTCCACGTTACCCGCTATCTAGCTCCCTTCCCCCCGGTAAATGTTTTCGATTAAATCCTAAGTTCCTAATCTACATCTCTATATCTCCATAGTCAACTATCTCCTTAGTGTCCTTAGTGGTCGGCCCCCGCCGGGACGCCACCCTCGGCTACTACCTTGCTCGCCCATGCCAGTGCGGCGGGCGAGGGGCAGGCTGCGTGGGCGCTGTCCGGCGCTGACTCTCCTTCTTATCTCCTCCCAGTGTGGTCTTAGTGCTTATAGTGGTCTGTTTCTCTTCTAACAACCCCCTGCTTTTATAGCCAGTCGCGGATTAAGTTGCACGTTGCCACTAGCCAATAGCTGCATCTCGCGCCAAAATGACATAATTTGGAACGAAAATGAATTTGAAATGAAAATGAATTTAGAATGAAAATGAATTAAAAATAAATAATACAAATATCCGTAGCCATCTCGGCCACCATACTGCAGAAACGTTTTGCGCGGTTGATTCTGAAACTTTGTAGACCTTCAGACGCCCGCACTAAAGAAATCTTTTCGCAGCTAGGTTTTATGACTGTTCGCCAACGTTTTTATTACTATCGCTCTCTTTTAACTTACAAAATTTTACGTAAGCAGGCACTAGCCTATCTTGACGGTTTTTTACTTTTAAACATGAAGTGAGCTCCAGGCGGACGCGCAGTGTGTGTGCAGATGAAGCGCGTTTGTATCCGCCCCGTGCACGCACAGAAATGCTATGAAAATGTTTTTGTGGTGCTGCGGCATCTGAGTGGAATAATTTACCTCCTGACGTTCTAGATGCCCCCACCATTTCTTCTTTTAAAGTCCGTCTAAAGATAATCTTGCCCTATCAATAGGGCCCATTGCGCTCTACTTGCCCCGTACAATTTTAGTCTAAGTACTTATTGTGTCCACTCTTATTGTGTATTTATTTAATATTTAACTGTTCTATTGCTGTGAGACGGCCATGTGGAAGATCAGTCCGCGCCATTTTATTGTGTCTGTACCTAACATGTTTTACCGTCGTTAAATAAAGTTGTTACTTACTTACCTACTTACTTACTACTTAGTATATAGCTAATAATAACATCAGGAGCAGAATCAGTGATATCATATTCCTTCTCCTCTCAACGGCTAATGGCAGCTGGAGAATCAAAGTAGATTAAAACGTAGGATCTACAGCTTAGTATATATAGCTAATGATAGCATCTAATGGCCGGTACATACAATTACACTATAGGGCTGAATTATATAGTAGATAAACTATATAGTTTAGTATATTTAGCTAATGATAACATCTAATGATGTCTATATAAAATCGAACTATATAATTTAGTATATAGGTGATGGTAGCATCTGATATTGGCTATATAGACAGACACACTGCATGGGACTCATCTACATAGTGTACTATCGTTAGAAACGTCATGTGACGTGTCTGTGGTATTAAGAGCGCGCGTGCGTGCGTGCGTGCGTGAGCGTGTGTAGGCGCGCGCGCGTGCCCGTGCGTGTGTGTACGCGCGTATACAAGTATATATATATATATATATATATATATATATATATAATACAATTGCATCGGTTCGCATGACTGACAAAAGCGTAACTGTTGTGCATCACGCGCACAGTGCTAGACGAGATATCTATTATGAGCTCTTGCTTGTATGCAGCGCATTATATGCGCACGCGTATTTTTGGCTGCGCGCCAAGAAACAGCAATCACGCGCTAAAATTTTCGGACGTCACAGTCTGAATTCACAGTCGTCTCTGATGTCACACTCTGATGACAAACACTGATGTCACTGATGTCACACTCTGATGACACACACTGATGTCACTGACGTCACAGTCACAGATTCCTACACGGGAGAGAAAACACCGAGGATTATTATAGATGATAATTGAAATTAATGCCGCATTGTGGTTACAGACAATGGGCGCCTTATTGCTAATTCGTACCTACTCGGCTGTGTTGATTATGTTTATCACAAGGCTCAAGCTTGTGATACAGCTAATAAATAATCATATGTAGTGATGACTAAATACCCGGGACAGCTCAAAACATTTACTCTCTTATTTACTTTGGCTTTGTTTTGCCTGATATTGATTATAATATTGTTGTGTGAGGAAATGTGCGAAGAGTTATATTGACAAAGTTTTTAACCTCCATTTGCGAGAACATATCGCGGGGCCGAGATGGCTACGGATACTGGTGAGGGCGGAGTGACGTCACTTCCCCTTAGTGGGACTCAACAAACCTTCAAAATAAGAGAACAAACGCCATTTGTAAATGTTTTGTTTTGGTTTATGATCGGTAGATAAGTAAGTTTTTTTGATGTGTATTCCATGAAAAACACGCATTTTACTCATTAATATAACATATAATTTCACTATAATTGCAATTATTTGTGTAAATGTGTTATTTTCGTCTCCATATTAAAGTTATGAGAGGGGCTGGGCTCTGGTAATACTACATACGTACGAATGTACTCGTACTATAGCCCTTCGCTCCGTCACAGAATCGTGTGTGTGTGAGTGCGTGCGTCTGTGCGCGCCGTGTGCCTATGCGTGTGCGTGCGTGTGCGTGTGTGCGCGCCGTGTGCCTATGCGTGTGTGCGCGCCGTGTGCCTATGCGTGTGTTAAACAGGCGTTTGGTTGCTGTTAGCAACACGAGGACGCGATAACCACATCACACGTGAAAACTAGACAGAGGGCACTCAAAAAGAGTGCCTACCCCCGCGAGCGTGTAACATGTATACATGTGTATAACAGCTGGCTCGCTGCTGGCTGCTGCTAAATGGACGCCATGTGACAGTAGCTTAAGTTGTGTATGTTTGTGAAAAGAAAACTGGAAAAGTCATGGTGATATAAGACATATGCATTTGTTTACATGAATAAAGTTGATTTTACGTGGTGCATTATATAAGTCTTTGTCGGTGGTATAGGCGTATATAGTAGATACATAGAATAGATTGTTGTAGCGTGATATTTAAGTTAAAGTTAAATGTAAATATATAATTGAAATGCACTCACGTTGAAAGTTGTTGCCGTGGAATACCGAAGGGCAGCAAAAGAGGATACACGAAACTGATGGTACTGCGGGCATCCGTGGAATGCTACGCATGTAGTTGTAGTTTCTAGTTTTAGTTCTAGTTGCAGTTCTAGTTGCAGTTTCTAGTAGTTCTAGCTTGTAGTTGTAGAATCGCTGAAATATTGATTGTTGCGCGCAAGCGAGCGAGCTGCTGCTGACTCGACGCCCTAAGGCGACCTGGTGCTGAATCGATCGCGCCAACGCGTGTAACATGTGTAGGGGGCCTACATGTGTATAAGAGCTGGCTCGCTGCTGGCTACACACACACACGAACACACACACGAACGCATCACACGAGAGGGATCACATTACCTACCTGCAACTCCGTTGCGCGAAGGTAATAACACACACACACATACACATACACAACACGACACAAACGGATGTACATAAACACGCACGCACGCTCGCTCGCTCGCTCGCACACAATAAACACAGACACAGACACAGACACAGACACAGACACAGACACAGACACAGACACAGACACAGACACAGACACAGACACAGACACAGACACAGACACAGACACACACACACACACACACACACACACACACACACATACACACACACACAGAGACACGCACACACACACGTCACACACACACACACACACACAGCACCACCACCGCCACGACTACCACCACGATGTACCACCACCATGTACCACCACCATGCACCACCACCACCACCATGCACCACCACGCACCACCACCACCATGCACCACCACGCACCACCACCACCATGCACCGCCACCATGCACCACCACCACCTCCACCACCATGCACCACCACCACCATGCACCACCACCACCACCATCATGCACCACCACCACCTCCACCACCATGCACCACCACGCACCACCACCACCATGCACCGCCACCACCTCCACCACATGCACCACCACCACCATGCACCACCACCACCACCACCACCACCACCATGCACCACAACCACCACCAACACCAACACCAACACCAACACCACCACCAACACCAACCCCACACCACACCACGTCACACACCACTTTAACTTGGTCGTCTCCGGGGAAGATGTGTGGCTTACAATCTGCTCATACTTGCTGCCTATCTAAATAACCACTAATCGTTAGTTTTATAGAAAATCGTATATCGAATTACTAATTCGTACTCGGATTCAATCGGCTGGTGGTTTGTATGAGCGGCTATATATCCGTGTGTACCGCGGTAGAGAATCCCGTATTAGCATAGTACTAGAACGTACGATTTCGGATCCAGCATTCTAACCCTCAAAACCGCCAACTCCGAAAAGTCACATCCCCTTTGCAGAAAGCCTGGTTGAAGCCTTTCTGGTTGAAGCCGAAAATTATATACGCGTTGTCAAGGTTACGGTCCACGTTTTGTGTGTGTATGAAAATAACTACCGCCATGCGTATGTAGCCATTTGTTTATGTTTCGCCGGGTTAACGATCTCTCTGTCTCTCTCTGGGGACCTTGCCAACACACCACACTATATACACTCTGCCCAGCTCGACTCGGAACATCCGTAACGCCCCCTGTGTCACACAAGCGGCAATCAACGCCACTGGAATCCGTAAATCTACCGGGAATTATCCCGGATGAGTGGAAAAAGCCTTCGCGAACAGAGACGGGGCATCATTTCTCTCGCACATAGAATCTGTTCCCCCATTATTGACTCTAACGGCCAGAGACATATCCATCCATCCATTCATCCAGCTTCTGCCGCAACGCAACTATAGTGTGTCGCACATGCGCAAACAAGAGCTCACATGTGCGGATTGCAGAAATACGGTTACGATTACCACAAATTTACTATTTATATTTGCCTAAGTCATCTTCACGCGCTCGATCCACTATGTATCTCTCTATCTAGCTCTCACAATACTACTATATATGACTGCCTCATGTACGTGCGTGCGTGCGTGCGTGCTTGCGTTTCTCTCTCTCTCGCTCGCGCTCTAGCTCTCTCTCTCTCTATATATATCTATTTATCTATCTATATATATATATATAATACAATTGCATCGGTTCGCATGACTGACAAAAGCGTAACTGTTGTGCATCACGCGCACAGTGCTAGACGAGATATCTATTATGAGCTCTTGCTTGTATGCAGCGCATTATATGCGCACGCGTATTTTTGGCTGCGGGCCAAGAAACAGCAATCACGCGCTAAAATTTTCGGACGTCACAGTCTGAATTCACAGTCGTCTCTGATGTCACACTCTGATGACAAACACTGATGTCACTGATGTCACACTCTGATGACACACACTGATGTCACTGACGTCACAGTCACAGATTCCTACACGGGAGAGAAAACACCGAGGATTATTATAGATGATAATTGAAATTAATGCCGCATTGTGGTTACAGACAATGGGCGCCTTATTGCTAATTCGTACCTACTCGGCTGTGTTGATTATGTTTATCACAAGGCTCAAGCTTGTGATACAGCTAATAAATAATCATATGTAGTGATGACTAAATACCCGGGACAGCTCAAAACATTTACTCTCTTATTTACTTTGGCTTTGTTTTGCCTGATATTGATTATAATATTGTTGTGTGAGGAAATGTGCGAAGAGTTATATTGACAAAGTTTTTAACCTCCATTTGCGAGAACATATCGCGGGGCCGAGATGGCTACGGATACTGGTGAGGGCGGAGTGACGTCACTTCCCCTTAGTGGGACTCAACAAACCTTCAAAATAAGAGAACAAACGCCATTTGTAAATGTTTTGTTTTGGTTTATGATCGGTAGATAAGTAAGTTTTTTTGATGTGTATTCCATGAAAAACACGCATTTTACTCATTAATATAACATATAATTTCACTATAATTGCAATTATTTGTGTAAATGTGTTATTTTCGTCTCCATATTAAAGTTATGAGAGGGGCTGGGCTCTGGTAATACTACATACGTACGAATGTACTCGTACTATAGCCCTTCGCTCCGTCACAGAATCGTGTGTGTGTGAGTGCGTGCGTCTGTGCGCGCCGTGTGCCTATGCGTGTGCGTGCGTGTGCGTGTGTGCGCGCCGTGTGCCTATGCGTGTGTGCGCGCCGTGTGCCTATGCGTGTGTTAAACAGGCGTTTGGTTGCTGTTAGCAACACGAGGACGCGATAACCACATCACACGTGAAAACTAGACAGAGGGCACTCAAAAAGAGTGCCTACCCCCGCGAGCGTGTAACATGTATACATGTGTATAACAGCTGGCTCGCTGCTGGCTGCTGCTAAATGGACGCCATGTGACAGTAGCTTAAGTTGTGTATGTTTGTGAAAAGAAAACTGGAAAAGTCATGGTGATATAAGACATATGCATTTGTTTACATGAATAAAGTTGATTTTACGTGGTGCATTATATAAGTCTTTGTCGGTGGTATAGGCGTATATAGTAGATACATAGAATAGATTGTTGTTGCGTGATATTTGAGTTAAAGTTAAATGTAAATATATAATTGAAATGCACTCACGTTGAAAGTTGTTGCCGTGGAATACCGAAGGGCAGCAAAAGAGGATACACGAAACTGATGGTACTGCGGGCATCCGTGGAATGCTACGCATGTAGTTGTAGTTTCTAGTTTTAGTTCTAGTTGCAGTTCTAGTTGCAGTTTCTAGTAGTTCTAGCTTGTAGTTGTAGAATCGCTGAAATATTGATTGTTGCGCGCAAGCGAGCGAGCTGCTGCTGACTCGACGCCCTAAGGCGACCTGGTGCTGAATCGATCGCGCCAACGCGTGTAACATGTGTAGGGGGCCTACATGTGTATAAGAGCTGGCTCGCTGCTGGCTACACACACACACGAACACACACACGAACGCATCACACGAGAGGGATCACATTACCTACCTGCAACTCCGTTGCGCGAAGGTAATAACACACACACACATACACATACACAACACGACACAAACGGATGTACATAAACACGCACGCACGCTCGCTCGCTCGCTCGCACACAATAAACACAGACACAGACACAGACACAGACACAGACACAGACACAGACACAGACACAGACACAGACACAGACACAGACACAGACACAGACACAGACACAGACACACACACACACACACACACACACACACACACACATACACACACACACAGAGACACACACACACACACGTAAATGGCGAAGTGGGAAAATGGCGAAATGGGAAACTGGCGAAATGGGAAATGGCGAAATGGGAAATGGCGAAGTGGGAAAATGGCGAAATGGGAAGACACCCTCACTAGTGGTTATAAATATTGCGCGACTAAGTGATACATTGTCGCACGGTGCCCTGGCCAGATTGTTGCTCGGTATGCTAGCCAGCCCGCACTCCTATGCCGGTTCCGGCGTGCACCGGCCGGTAACAACCACTCCCACCGGCCTTGCCGGCGTGACTCTGCACTGGCGCTATCGAACGCTCCACCGGCCGGCTGCCCTCATCCGGCTCGCCGGCACATCAATATCCTATCTACGTGGGGCGCCGCACCGCCAAACTTAGATCCTAATCTATACTACGCGGTTATACCCTTATATCACGCCCCCCGGAATCAATTCCCATAGAAAACCCCATCATACAAATCATGACGTACATACACTTTCCGCGACCCGGCTTGCTACACAACTCATGCTGCTCGCTACACTGGCCTCCCCTCAGTAGAGCGTAAGTTCCGTCGCACTTCACACCATCAAATTAACAGCGTCAGCCTGAGTGATGCGCAACCCACCGAGTTTATACACAATTGTAGCTCCTATTCTCGCGATTGTCCCGATAGTCCCGATAGTGTGAGTGCTGGCGCCGCCCGTCGCCTTCTCGTCCCCGAAGTATAGCATTCACCTAGCCTGGTCGCCGGCTTCTCATCCCAGGGGTTGGCACCCGGGGTATAGCGTTCGTCTAGCCTGATCGCCGGCCTCTCGTCAGCTGCCGCCGCTTGCCGTGGGGTAGGCCTGGGTGCTTCTCTGGGCGACTTCGGCGGTGACTGGCGCCGTCGCTCCTTCTCGTCGTCGAGCATCCAGGCCGTCCTCATAACACGGAGCTGCAGGTGGCGGTGAAGCAGGTCCGCCTGGCGCAAGACGTCGGCCTACATCCCGCGGATTTCCTCGTCGATGACCATCGACACCAGCACCGTGTACGGGGGTACCGGGACCGTCGACGGGGCCACGGGGGTGCCGGCAGAGCGACTGGCTGCCACCACCGGCCGTGTGGTGTCGCCCTCGCTACTGTCGGTCGTCGGCCTCATAGCTGTGCGGCAGGGCCGGGACGAGCACCACCGAGCAGGGCTTCATCGCCGCGTTGATTGCCTCCTCCCGCGCCTTCTTCTTTTTCAGCGTCTGCAGGGCAGTCGGGGTTTGCTGAGCCACCTTTTCAGTCAGAGCGGTGCCGGGGGCTAGGGCGAGAGTCGTCGTCCTCGTTTCCGCCGGCGGTGCCCTATCGGTGGGTCCAGAGAGGTACCCGGCGGAGGCATCCCGGTATGATGGGTTGTCTCCATCGGGTACCCGGACCCACTGGTCCCGCCGGTAGTGCCCGCTCATCTTGTGAGGGTGGCTACAGAAGTGTCGAGCCAGCCGGGAGTCAACGGCGGCGAGGCAGCGGAAAGCGCACCCGCCGACAGGGCAATGCAGCACCGGACCACGACGCGTGTGCAACTCGGCGTCGTGGTCACGGGCGTGCAGCGTGGGGCGGTCGCAGGCTAAACACCATGCCTAGCGACCCGACCCCACGGCCGCGTCCGCGTCTTTTCTATGCCTAAGAGTTTACAGGTCTCTCTGAAGAGTGCCGACTCGAAGTTTCGACCCTGGTCGGAGTGCAGCTGTCGCGGTACGCCAAACCGTGTAAACCACTCCGTGGCGAGGCAATCCGGCGTTCTCAGCGCAGTCTGGTCGCGAATAGCGTATGCCTCGGTTCACGTTGTGAAGTAATCGCAGACTACCAGGATGTATTCATGCCCGTGCTCGGTACGGGGTAGCGGTCCAAGAAATTCGACCGCGATTCTTTCCATGGGTGTCCCAACGGCTTGCTGCTGCTCCTACGGCGGCCCTCCTTCTTCCTTGCGCAAGGGTCGCACTGCCGGCACCATCTCTGTACGTCTCCCCGCAGCCCGGGCCAGGTAAAGCATTGCAGAATGCGGGCGAGCGTTTTCGTGACGCCCAGATGCCCGGACATCTTGCCCCCGTGCAGTATGTCTATTATCTCCCGTTGTAGCGTCGGCGGCGCCACCAGCTGTGCGACTGGTACGCTGGGCCGGCTCTCGGGGATCCACATCCGGTACAACAGCCCTCGCCGTACTTCGAGGTGCTCCCACATGCCGCAGTAGGCCTTGCCGTCCCACGACTCGCCAGCTATCTCCTGGTCTCTGGTTGTTCGCCTTCAACTGAATAATACGCCGTATAGCCGCATTGTCTCGCTGCCATTTCCGCAGTTGCTCTTCACTCCACTGTTCCAACTGCAGCACGGGCGGCCCGCCGGACCTTGCGGCCTTCGCTTTTGCTTGCTTGTGCAGCCTGGCTGCTACTCCGGCCTGTGCCTCCCCTGCGGTGCAGTCTAGGCAGTCCGCCCTCTTGCACCTGCCGACAGAGCCGTCCACCACGGCGCCCCACCCCAGGGGAATCACTACTCTGCGGATGGCAGTCACCCGTCGCGGTTCTAACTTCTCTTCTCCATGCAGCGCGTGCAGGACGCCATCGACTATCAGGTGCAGCGTCCACCTGGCAGTCATGGCTAGCGAGAAAGTCTATGCCCAATATGCCGTACTTCGTGCCCATCTCTGCTACGAGAATATCCTGTCCATACTTCTTCCCGCCGAGCAAAAATTCGGCTTGTATCTCTCTAAGCGAGTCCAACGGTTTCCCCTGTACGTCATACATATCCATGCTGGCCGGCTTCAATGAAGGTTTTTCCGTAGGAAACCCCTCGTACACTCCCCTGTCCAACAGGTTGGCATCAGCGCCGGTGTCGACCATAAACTCGACGTGTCGGCCGTACATCATCACAGTCACGTGCCACGACGGTCGAGGTTGCACTCAACCAACGTGACCGTGTGGTTTCGGTATCCGGCGCCGTACTCTTCCCTGGGCCGGAAGTCCGGATCTACTTCCGGCCCCTACTCGTTTCCCGGCGGTGTGCTAGTGGTCGGTTGGTCGGCCGCCACCTGCGTCGGCTGCCGGGCGTCAGTGCGCCCATGCTGGCCGACGGGTTGACCCCCCACGGCACTCGTCTCCCACACCGGAAACAGATGATCGGCTCTCGCCGACCTCCATCTCGTCTGCCTCGGTCGTCGCGACCCGCCGACGGCCATACGGCCTTACGGTCGCAGTAGGATAGCTCCTGCCTCGAGATGGGGTAGTCTAATTGCCGCCCCTGGTCACGATCAACTTCGCTTCGTTCATAGACGTCCCGTATGATCTGTGCTAGGTCGGCTAGCTCCTCCGGCGTCCAACGGCTGGTCGTCTGCCTCCCGGGGGTTTGCCTGGCGACGGGCCCGGTAGGCTCTGGGGCGGTGCCACCCCCGTTCTGACCAACCTGCCCTACGTGTGGCTTCTTGCACTGCGCATCAGCCCCTACGATTGCCTCGTACTCCGTCGCGTGAGCGGCAGCTTGCTCTACCGTTTTATCATGCTGACCGAGCACGTATACACGCTCGGTAGGTTATCAACAAACCTCCACAACGCCCACTCACTCTGCTACTCGGGCGTGAAATTCGGGAGTGCGCGACTGACGAGTTTCTTCAACTCTCGTGCATACTCGAGCCTACTACACTTGTGTAGCAACTCCTGTCCGGCCGGGTAGAATCTGCTATGCAGTTCAGCCCGGAGGGCGGACTCAGAGATGCTATCCGTACACCCGTCGATCGCTTCCGCCGCCGGCCCTTCCAGTGCTGCTGCGAGTTGAGCGGTGCAAGCAGTCTTGCCCCAGCCATTGTACTCGGTGGCTATGTCGAATTTCTGCAAGAACGTTTCTAGCGTGGTATCTTCACGCCCAGTAAACGGTCTTACCCTCATTCGATCTCGCTGTGGTATACTACGAGCCGTCTCACCCTCCACCGCTTCCCTGCCTCTGCCGTCGCACCCGTCCATGTCGGACTCGGAACGGCGAGGCGCCGTGAAGGCGGAGCCCGTGAGATCGTTTCTCCCGCACCGGCTCGTTTTTAGCTGAGTATCGGGCATGCCGAACGTAACATGCCCATCCGGCCTCGGCGTCACGCCTGGAGCTTGCGCTCTCGGCTAGCCGGGTGTGGGGGTTACGTCGTCGGCGTAGTCAGTGTATGGCTCCATCATCGTCGGGCTATCGTCGCTCACGGTCTCCGACCCTGTCACCGAACCAGTCAACTCGGAGTATGCCCCCACCGCGGCGGTCTGCTCTACAGGGCGACCGACGGCGTACCCGGCGGGAGTACCGCCTGAGATCGCCGTCGAGTCCCACACCAAGGAGGTTTCCCTCCTGTCGGGTCCCCGTAGAATCACCGGCATGCTCTAGCCTTCACTCGGTAGTATTCTCGGCTCTCACGTCTCTCTGCAAGATCCTGGTCACGCGGCACCACTGTAACGTTCGTCGCGTTGTCTGTCAGAATATTGGCTGTGATCCTGGTCACACGCCAGTGTAACGTTTCTCCGCGATGTGCATGATTGACCTTCGTCACGGCTCACCAGTGTGACGTCTCTTCTGTTTTTGTGATCGTATAGTACCTTGTTGCGTTGTGTTTCTTAACCGCCCGGCGGCTGTCGTCTACGACCGTCGCCGGCGTTTCGTCAGGCTTGCGGAGTGCGTGAGTGTGTGTGAGTGTAGCTCGACAGAGATACCACACGTAACCGGGAAATACTTTTAGTGGCGTGTAAGAAGCCGTTTATTCAATAAAAGTGACACATCCGCATTGCGGAATTTACAACACAATAAAGTTGATACGCTCTTGGTTAATGTCCACGTTCCCCGCTATCTAGCTTCCTTCCCCCGGTAAATGTTCCCGATTAATCCCATCTCTATATTTTCATAGTCATATATCTCCTTAGTGTCCTTAGTTGTCGGCCCCCGCCGGGACGCCACCCTCGGCTACTACCTTGCTTGCCCATGCCATTGCGGCAGGCGAGGGGCAGGCTGCCTGGGCGCTGTTCGGCACTGACTCTCCTTCGACCGTAGTAGTAGTAGTAGTAGCAGTAGTAGTAGTCGGCCCCCGCCGGGACGCCACCCTAGGCTACTACCTTGCTCGCCCATGCCAGTGCGGCGGGCGATGGGCAGGCTGCCTGGGCGCTGTCCGGCGCTGACTCTTCTTCTTATCTCCTCCCAGTGTGGTCTTAAGCCCTGCTCAGGTCGCCCTACGATTTGACTATCGGCAACTACTTTATCGCCGAGTAGCAGCGTAGCAACACTCACGTCGACCTTAAGTGACTTCACGCCGTACATCGCCGATCAGGTCGTAGCGTTCTGCAAGAAACGTAGACGGGTTCGCGGCCCTAGTATTTGTACTAGCACAAGCAGTTCTTTAGCACAAACAGAGCAAGCTTGACGCCGGGACCAGTCTACATAAAACGAGTCACATGACCAACAAAATGGCGCTTACCAGCAGTAAACATCAGGTAACTTCGTAAATCTATCCTCAATATTCTGAAAATCGTTATAATCATGTGGAGAAAATTGCCTGTGATATACGGAAAACTGAATATATATTTGAGAAAGGGTTTGTGCAATAATCCCTCCTTGTAAACTGCTGTGTAGGCTGTCATTTTGTTAATCACGTGACTTTTGATAATCATGTGACTCGACACGTAGCGGTGATTGGCTGCCACTCACGATTTGTCGCCGACCGCCACGTAGAAATAGAACCGTTTCTATTCTTGCGATCGCAGTCGGCAACCGTATTTTTGATAGTAAGAGAACTCATGTCGAGTTTTGTCGCCGATGTTTTTATCGGCGATCTAGCCTGTTTTTGACGTACGATCTTCAAATTTTGTCGGCGACTAGGACGTAAGGGCGACCTGAGTTGGCCTTTAGTGGTCTGTTTCTCTCCTAACAACCCTGGCTTTTATAGCCAGTCGCAGATTGAGTTGCCCGTTGCCACTAGCCAATGGCTGCATCTCGCGCTAAAATGACATACTCCGCGTCTTCTAATTCTTATTTTGCGAAACATATGACGCGTTCTTTTATAAAACACAATCACGCGTTCACAAAACCTTTGCAAAACAATCGCAAAGCTACTAAATCAATAAACAATGCCCTTGCGCGTGTCCTTCAATCTCACTGTGGTTATAAATATTACGCGACTAAGTGATACATAATCGCAGGGTGCCCTGGCCAGATTGTTGCTCGGTACGCTAGCCAGCCGGCACGGTCGGAATATGTTTTCATGAACCAAAGTATGGTCGTGACGTACACTGATGTCACGCACGAACTCGGTTATCTCCGAAGTTGAATGCATAGAGCCTGCTGATGGTGCTGGTGGTTGCGTGCTACGCCCTACTCCCTAACCCTAACCCTAATGAAATTTAATTAACACTAATAAATTTAATTTAATTAAAAAAATGTAATAAAAAATTGTATATAAATCATGTAAATATGGATAAACATAGAAAAATACAGAAAACAGGAAAATAATAAAAAAAACAGATGGGATTCGAACCAACGACCTTCAGACGTAACGCCCGCCGCCGTACAAGCTCGGCTATTCAGCGTAATTAGAATAATATATTATGGATGTGCCATGCATACATGGATGTGCGTGCGTGATTGGTCTATGGTGGTAGATAGCCACGGACGTCACACTAACGTACACTGACGTCACGACCATACTTTGGTTCATGGAAACATATGCCCACCAGCCGGCACGCCTATGCCGGTTCCGGCGTGCACCGGCCGGTAACAACCACTCCCACCGGCCTTGCCGGCGTGACACTACACTGGCGCTATCGAACGCTCCACCGGCCGGCTGCCCTCATCCGGCTTGCCGGCACATCAATATTCTATCTACGCGGGGCGCCGCACCACTAAACTTAGATCCTACTCTATACTACGCGGTTATACCCTTATATCAAGACCCCGGAATCAATTCCTATAGAAAACCCCATCATACAAATTATGACGTACATACACTTTCCGCGACCCGGCTTGCTACACAACTCGGGCCTCGCCACACAAGGCTGCTCGCTACACTATCAAACCTTTGTTTTGGTGATTATGAGCGCAGAGCTTTGCGGTAATTAATTAACGTTAAATTCTAACGCGCATTACAACGTCAATAGCAAATAGCCGTGCTTCGCACGGAGTTGAATCACACTATTTCTTCAATGCAAAGTTAAAGCTAAAGTGGTTTGAGAGCATCCGACAATCGGAACCGTAGACCTACACAGTTTTGGTGCGCGTGCAGAACCTAATGTCGGACACCGAAGAAAGAAGTAGCCTAGGCTTAGTGAGGAGCTAATTATAAGAACCAATAAGTCAGGAGCTAATTATAAGAACCAATAAACGTGCATTTCTTGTTATCACTTCGACATACGTATATCAGTGTACAGTCACACGTACATGTACATCTCAGTTTATTCACATACGTACGTCTCGTTCTACAGTCTGAGTCACATATGCACATCTCAATCTACAGCCACATCTGGTATAGCTTGTCTCTTTGTAGCTAGTCTCTCACACTGTGTTATCTCGTTGTATAGTTAAAAACCGCCGGAACGAGACAAGATGGCACGGTATATTTACAATTTAAAATATTAAAAATTGGATAAAACCACATTGCTGGTCTTGTGTGTCTATATAACTGGGACAGAGTCCGCCAGGAACTTAGTGAAGGCTCTGCTGATGATATTCCTTATTTCCAGTGGGAGATGACTGTTTTCTCCTGTAGGAGTCAGTATGTCTATGGTCCTGTTAAAGTGTGGTGTATCTGTTGTAACATATCCAAGCTCTATGGTGTCGGTAAGAGTCTCTCTGTTGTAGTTTAGTAACGTACATTGAAGTAGTTTGTGTTCGACTGTCTCTATTACTTGGTCGCTTGCACACAGGGGGCTGTCAGTTGCGCCAAGCTTGTACTGATGTTCTTTAAGCTTTGTGTGGCCCGTTCTAATGCGGTTGACATTGCATTCAATTGCTCTATCTGTATTGCTTGCTGCGCACGCTTTTAACTGTGACTGAGGGCTTGTTCTGGTAATAGGTCCTTCCTGTTTCCGATATATCCCACCGATGTTGCCATTTCCGTATAACTGCTTTCCTGGTCTCTCCTTTTGCCTCTAACAGAGACAGGGGCGCTTGATGTTCTGCATCCTCTATGTCTGCTGCTTCATGAGCTGCTATTTTCGTCTCTGCGCACGCTAACTCGTTTGCTGCCAGTCCCGCATGACCAGCAACCCAGCAAATGTCGACGTCGATTTCCTTGTCGTAGAGCTGTTGTACACGTTCAAGGATGTCCGAACAGAGCGATGTAAAGTTGTTATGCTGGGTCGAATTTGATACTGTCAAGATGGCACTTTGACAGTCTGAGAAGATTCTAATGCCTGCAATGTGGTGTGTAGTAGAGTAGTTTACGGTGAAGTCAACTGCCAAGTAAATTGCATAGATTTCTCCATGGTAACTACTACTTTTCTTGGACACAGCTTTCCTGATAGAGGATGGTTCACTGTCCATACCGTTCGCGTAGATAATAGCAGACGCTCCACACGGGCCAGGATTACCGAGTGCTGATCCGTCAGTAAAGGCGATGATCCAGTTGTTATCGGTCTCGCTGTTCTGTTGTTGTGTGATCTTCCGGGCCGCGGAGGCTTGTATGGATGTTCTGGTCTTACTGTTTCCTAGTGTTTGCCAGGTGTTGGTGGCTCTTATAACGATGGATGAGTGCATACGTTCCGTCAGATACACTAGTTCGTGATCGACCCGCCTCGGGTCGAACTCTCTGCACAAGTCTTTCACGGCCATTTTTATCTGGTGCAGCGGCGTGAGGATACGGTGGTCCATGTAGCTCCTGTCATCCAGGTGCTGCAGCACCATGGACCTAAGATGGTTGGTGTGTGGCTTCCTATGGATGCGTATAAATTCCTGTGCGAGTATCTCCTCGTAGCGTATTCTGAGCGGTGGTACGTTGGTCATCACCTCCAGGGCAGCTGTAGGTGTCGAATTTAGGGTCCCTGATGCCCTGAGGAGTGCAATCCGCTGTACCCTCTCCAGTTTCAGAATTTGGTCTATGGGAGCGCAGCACCAAACTGGGTATGCAAATTCGAGTAGGGGGCGGATACAAGCCTTGTATAGGGAGGCCCCTATTTCCATCTTTAGGCCCCCAATATCGGCCATCAGTGCACTGATTTTGGTTAGTGCCCCCATTGCTCTCCTTGCTGTGTTATTCGTGTGTGTCACGAATGTCAAATGTTGGTCTAGCATGACCCCTAGGCAAACTTTCTCACCGACTTGTTTAAGTGTTCTGCGTTCCACTTTGATGTTGATTACAAGTCCAGTCTTTTTAGTGAAACAGATAACCTCTGTTTTGGTGACATTAATGTTAAGTCTCCATTTCTTGTTCGACTCCAGGATCTGAATGACTTTTTTCTTGCATGTCCTGTTCTGCCTCGGAAATATCGAGGTTCTTGGTCCACGCGAACAGGTTATCGGCATATGATACTCGTTTTGGTATTGCGATTGTCATTTCCCTGATGAAGATGAGGAAAAGTATCGGGGAGATAACTGATCCTTGAGGTACACCCAGATCTGTGGTGATCCACGTCGATTGGAAGGAGTTGATGAGATTCCTTTCCTTACGCCTCTTGAGGTAGTTCGCCACATACAGTAGCATACGGCTTCTGATTTCCGCTGTCCAAAGTTTGTGGATTACCCTTACGCGCCACACGCTGTCAAAAGCCCCCTCCAGGTCAACAAACGTAGCCACCGTGTGTTCGTTTCTCTTGAAGCCCTCTAAAATGTCTAAAGCAAACGTAAGGATCGCTTGTGTGATATTCCGGTTGCGTCGATATGCAAACTGTAGAAGGTTCATTAGTCCGTTTGCTTCAAGATGCCATACCAGATGACAACAGATGATACGTTCCATCAGTTTTCCTACCACGCTTGTCAAGCGGAGAGGTCAGCTTGCTTTTTATACGTGGTAATACGTTTTCCCGGGTATAGGTATATAAATCCTGTTCTCCTCCTTCCACATGTCTGGTACTATGTGATCTTTCTAGCAGATCTGGAAAAGTGTGTGGAGTGCTTCGCGAGTCATATCCCCCGCCTCCGAGATCATTCGGGGCAGCACTGCATCTGGCCCTGGTGCCGACTGTATTTCCATCATCTTTATAGCTGTATTGACTTCATCGATGTTGAGGTCTGTGTTGTATAAATCTGCTGTGTTGGCAGTATTGTGTTCCTCCGTTATGATCTGCTCTGTTTCGGTGTTGATTTTATCGAACCAGTCCTTGTCAAAGCTGTCTTGTGGTACATGTGTTCTAAGTATAGGAACATCCCGCATCCTGTTGGAGATTTCCTCATCGTCAAAGGTGTATTGTTTAGTCGGAGTGGTTGTACAACTGATGTGTTGTTCCCTTTAATAATTTTATTGATCTTTTGCCACATATTTCCCCCTGACAGAGTGATCTCCTCGCTGATTTTGTCCATCCATTCCTGTTTGGCGATGTTGTATGCCTCCATGAACTTAGCGACTACTTCTTGTGCACGTTTTCAGTTTTTTGGGTCTCTCCGTTTCCTGTACCGGTTTCTGGCCACTTTACATTTCTTAAGAAGTGCTTTGACAGTGTCTGTCATAAATGGCTTAGAGTGTGAGCATACTTTTTTTCTTTTTATAGTAGAGTTTGCACAGTTTATGATTGAGTCTGTAAACGACCTACATACGTCCTCCGCCAGAGTGTCAGTTGTGATGGCTGTAAGCCAATTTTCCATTTCAGTGTCGATGCTGGTTTTTCAATTCTGCCAATCAGTCTTTTCCAAATCCCATCTGGTCTTTGTTGGTTACCTGGTGTTCTCGTATTGCAGTATTATCGGCGAGTGGTCCGAGTTCACTACTATCTGGTGGTCGACGTGCCACTTGCCAGGACAATGTACGCCTCAACTAAGAGTGACGTCCGGGCACTGCTGTGACCCCCGAAGATCCTCGTTGGTGTGCCGTCATTCAGGATACTGAAGCCGTGTGTCACAGCAATCATTTCCAGCTGTTTCCCAAGTGTCCAAGCTATCCCAAATTTGTTTCCATTGTCTCATTGGTCACATCGTGCATTGACGTCCCCTGTCAAGATGACGGGTGTGCTCTGTGGCATACTGTCTATGACGCTTTCCAGTAGCACTAGGTTTGCTCTGTTACCTGGTCGTATGTATACTGATGCCACGAGTATTCGCTGATTGGAAATACAGGTTTCAATCCATATTGCCTTAAGATTGTCCACTTCGAGGTCAAATCTGTGCACCGCCTTAATGTTTTTGCTAACAAGTATGGCCACTCCTCATCTGTTGTTTCTTTTCCGGTTTTTCCAGAAATGTGTGAAGTTCTTTACTTTTGGTTTGTCATCTGTGTTCCATGTTTTCGACAAACATAGAATATCCAGTTTGCTAGTAGCAGCGTAGTTTCCTATGTACCGCTTCGATGTTGATATTGCTCTGGTGTTTAGCTAAAGCAGTCTCATGTTGTTCAGAAAAATAGTAACGATGAGAATCACGGTTGTCCTTATACCTGCTACTTGCTTCATAGTTGTGTTAGGAAGCAATTTCACATCATACTCTGCGAATAGATCTGACTTGAAGATTTTGTTTTATTGTCAGAAAGTTCTTACATTTCGCCGAGTCTGCAAAATGTTCTTCTTTCCAGTTTACGCAATGTATAGGTGCGTCACAGGGTCCACTTTCCCTATCGTGTTGACTTCCGCATCTAACGCAGGCCGCGTTGAGTCTGCAGCTCCTAGCTATATGTCCATAAGTCTGACACCTGTAACACCTGATTACTTTATTAGCCCTTTTTGGTTCACACGGCAAGTTGTTGCCACACAGTTCAACACCCGCGCCTAGAGTCTGTGTTGCCGTGGAGCTTCTGCTAAAACATACACTTACTACGGGCAGTGGTTTGGTGGTATGTCGGTTCCGGAATCGTTTTACTGACCCTGTTTCCTTGTATCTGCGCGCAAGTGCTTCTACTATCTCTCTGTCCGTGAGCTTGGTCTCAACGTTCCTTACCACAACTGTGTTGAGCAGTGGTCTACTTGCTGGTATATGTGGCTGTATGTCTGGCGAATCAAATGCTCCCTCTGGCCACCTTTCTAGAGCAGTCCTTTCGTCCTCTTCCGTGTGCAGCTGTAGACAAATACCCCCTGCAGGAAGCGGGTATGCGTGATATACTCTTAATGTTGGTTTATGTTTGTATACCTCAGCCAAAATACTCTTTGAGTGTTGGTACTTGACCGGTTCCTGTATGTTGTCAATTACAACAATATATTTGCTATCTTTATCAAATCCCGGATCGGATTGGTCACCGATGTTGATGATTGGGATATCCGCTAGTGATGGTATACCTGTGTTACCTGATAGACTGACCAAGTTGACAGGTGTAGCAGTCTGTACGTTGGTATGTTTATTGTCTGTACTGTTATAACTAGGGTGTGCCGACACTGACTTGGCCACTGTGAGTCGGCTTGAAATTTCAACTCTAAGTGTTATCGATGTTTGTATGTCACTAAGTTGACAAAACAAGCACTTATATGGTAAGTACTTTTCCAAGTTTGTGTATTTATTCAGTTCCCTGACATTAATACCTGCACAAGTGTTGTGCCACCATTGATTGCACTGGTCACATTGCACTTGTGTGCCGTCATCACTTGTTACTGTGCAGGGGCAATTTCCCTTGTCCGTGTCTGTAACTGCTATTGGGGTTGGTCCTCCACGCTTAGTGCGTTTACTTGCCTGTTGCACTGTGTTGGATTTAGCAGCCACTTTACTCTCTGGTGTTATGTCAGGTTTGTTTTTGGCTGGTTTTGGGCTGAAGAATTTGGGGTTTGGTTTACGATTTCTTCTAGTAGTAAAATCCGGAGATGCCATTCGCTAACAGTATACAGTTAATAGTGCTGAAGGTGTCGTTGTCGTATTAGGTACTACAGATATGTACACGAGGTACATATATGTATACACAAAGTATACCAGACTTGTACTACAGAAGTGTACCCTAACCCTAACCCTAACCCTAACCCTAACCCTAACCCAAAACATACCTCATATAAAAATATAAACATAATACTAATTACTAAACAACCTAAAACTACCTCGGGTACATATCTGTAGTTCCTGATACGACAACGACCCCATCTGCGTTAGTAGTTGGGTGATATTTGCTCCCTGTTGATCGTATTGGTGCGCGTATCCACAGTGACACGAAACGAGGCTGCAGCCTACACTGACTATCGAGTCCCATTTGAGCCGTAGTATCTTGGTGTTGGCTCCGAAATGTCAATATATTCAAACTATGAACTACTCGACAAACACGATCAAAACAATCAGTCAATGAGGAATGGCGCTTGTAACAGATTGATGCATACTCGTAGTTATGACGTCACGCGCAACTCGTTGTTATTGTCCACTAAGTTCGCTAAACACTGGTTCGAGTAATAAATTGGGCCCGGGAGATTCTTTCTCTCTGGACATCCATGCCCGTAAACAGTGTCACGCTTTTACATGGTGTCAGAAGTTGTGGTATTTACGCGAGACCATGGAGCATCTTAGGCCTCCAGAACAGGGCAGGTTTGACGGGAATGTCGCAGAGAACTGGAGGAAATGGGTTGGACAGTGGAGGGTCTATGCGACAGCCACGGGAGTCGACAAAAAGCCGGCGGCAACGAGAGTTGCTATCTTACTTCATTGTGCCGAACATGAGGCTCAGGAAATTCACAGCACATTTGCCTGGAATAACGAAGTAGACAAGAAAAGTGTCAACGTATTATTGGCAAAATTCCAGCAGTATTGTGAGCCAAGAAAGAACACTGTGTTCGAACGGTATAAGTTCTGGGAGCGCAACCAGCACGAGGGAGATACTACCGATCAGTGGGTCACTGATTTGAGGACTCGTGCTGCATCGTGCAAGTTTGGAGACTCCCGTGATCTCATGGTCAGGGACAAAATTGTGTTTGGTGTGGCGGATGACAGGATTAAAGAAAGGCTACTTGGGGAGAAAGATCTAACGCTCGACAAGGCTGCGGACATATGCAGGGCAGCTGAGGTTAGTAAAGTATACTTACAGTCTATGAGCGCTAGTAGTAGTGCTATGGCTAGCGTGCACGCCTTGCACAAAACCGCGGGAAAACAGGCTTGGCACAAGCAGAGCGCGGCAGGTTCCCGGGCAAGCCAGAAAGTGCACAATCTCACGGAATGCAAGTACTGTGGCATGAAGCATCCATCGAGGAAGTGTCCAGCATATGGAAAGACATGTATGAAGTGTCATAAGAAAAATCATTTTGCTGTTGTATGCAAGGGTAGTGGACAGAATATGTCAAGCAATGCAACCAAGCAACAGAGCAGTTTACACGGTCAATGCATGACAGCCTGACACAGAAAGGATGCTTGTTTATGGCCCCCCTCTTTTTGTTCGCGTTGTTTGTGGGTTCACATATCACAACAGAGATCGTCTAAGTAGTGTACACATCTCAGAGTAGAGGGCAAACTGATACGCGTTCGAGTTTGGACACCCGGTGTAGAAGCTATGTTCTACCCCCAGTGCATACAAGTCTATGAAGAACGGAATACCATTTGAGGAAAACGAAAACATATTATCGGCATTTGGTGACCACAGTATTAAGCCACTTGGTAAGATAGACGTGCACTGTGGCACCTAGTGGTGATGAACACAGGCTGAGTTTTTATGTCACAGATGCGACTAACACTGCAATTCTAGGTCACCAGGCCTGTCAGACACTGAACTTGGTGTGCCGTGTGAATGAACATCACACATGCTATCACGACCGATCACAAAGAAAAGCTTAGTGATGGAGTACAAGGATGTGTTTACTGGTATAGGTCAGTTTGAAAAACCATACCATATCGAGGTACGCCCAGATGTTCCGCCAGTCATACAACCGAACAGGAAGATACCATATGCACGACAAGAAAAGCTAAAAGAGACACTGGACAAGCTAGAAAAACAAGAAATTGTAGCTCGTGTCGACAGACCAACAGACTGGGTCAACAATCTAGTGATTGTAGAGAAAAAAGACGGTTCCATGCGTCTATGCCTGGACCCGAAGCCATTTAATGAAGCCATCGAGCGTGAGCGATACAGTATACCCACTCCAGAAGACGTCCAAAGCAAACTGAGTGGCAAGGACAGTTATTGGCAAGTGAAGCTAACTGAAGAGTCGTCGTATCTGTGTACATTTAATACACCGTGGGGACGGTATAGGTTCCGCAGAACGCCATTCGGTATATGTTTAGCAAGTGAAGTGATGCAGAAACGCAATGAGGAGACATTCGGTGACATAAATGGGGTGCATGTTATTGCAGATGACATGATCATAGCTGCTGTAGATGACCAAGAGCATGACATGATACTTCGCAGAGTCATGGACAGGGCCAGGGAACGAAATGTGAAGTTTAACAAGGACAAAGTCCAGTATAAGATCAAAGAGGTCAAATACATGGGAAACCTTGTATCGGCTGAAGGGCTAAAACCAGATGACAAGAAAGTGGAAGCGATTGCCAATATGCCACAGCCAGAAGACAAACAGGCGCTGCAGCGACTGCTGGGTATGGTGAAGTACTTAGCATAGTACATTCCGAATGAATCGGATATCACTGCACCGTTGAAAGATTTACTTCGAGAAGGAGTGATTTTTGACTGGCAACCCAAACATGAACAAGCACTGCAGTGGCTGAAGCGTATCTTGACCAGTCAACCCAGGTTAAAATTCTATGATGTAAAGAAGGCAGTCAAGATTCAAGCAGATGCATCACAGTCAAGCCTAGGTGCATGTCTCCTACAGAGTGGACAACCTGTAGCGTACGCATCCCGTTCGATGACGTCAGCTGAGCAGAACTACGCTCAGATCGAAAAGGAGATGCTGGCGATTTGTTTTGCGTGCAAGAAGTTTCATGAGTACATATACGGCAAAGACACTGAAGTGGAAACTGATCGCAAATCACTGGAGGTCATAGTACGAAAACCACTCTGCAAAGCTTCACCTAAACTGCAACGTCTCATGATACAGCTGCAACGCTACACGCTGAATGTACGATACGTACCTGGAAAGTACATGTACATGGCAGATACGCTAACCAGAGCGTACTTGGAAAACACTAACGGCGATGATCAGTCATGTGATGAGGAAGTGGAAGTTATGGTGCATGTGCTCATTGAAAAGCTTCCAGCCTCAGCTAAGAAGATAGACGAGATCAGGTCGGCAACAAATGCTGATAGTGAGTTGCAAGAGTTGAAGAAAATCGTGTATGGCGGTTGGCCCACACACAAGAAAGGAGTACCGGAACAGTTACGTCAGTATCATGCTTTCAGAGATGAGATATATGAAGCCGACGAATTGCTCTTCTTGGGAGAGAAATTGATTGTTCCAGCCATATATATTGAGGAAGGACATGCTGCAGATAATACATAAGAGCCACCTAGGGGGGGGGGAGTGCAAAGCTCGCGAACGATCTGTTATGTTCTGGCCCGGTATGGCAGCGGATATTGAGAACTATGTGTCAAAATGCTCAGTATGCCTTCACCACAAACGTAAGAATCAGAAAGAGCCAATGATTCCTCATGACATTCCAGAGCGACCTTGGCAGAAAGTAGGGGCAGATTTGTTCGAGATAAGTGGGAAAGACTATTTGGTCATCGTGGACTATTATTCGAAGTACCCTGACAAGACGGCAAGCACAGTGGTCACGCACTTTAAGAGTGTGTGTGCCCGCCACGGAATTCCAGAGGAATTAGTGACAGACAACATGCCATTTCAGAGTTGGGTGTTCCGCAAATTCGCGGCGGAGTGGGGGATTAGTTTGACAACGTCTAGTCCGACATACCCCCAGTCCAACGGCTTAAGTGAGAGGACAGTTCACACCATGAAGCAATTGCTCAGGAAAGCTGCGGAGGATGGGAGAGACTCGTATGTAGCTTTGCTTGAGTATCGCAACACGCCTGTGTCTGGAATGACACATTCTCCATCACAACTGCTGATGAGCAGAATGCTACGGAGCAAGCTACCGACAACAGGCAAGCTACTTCAGCCACAGACTGTGCAGGCACGTAGTCAGCTACACCACAGTCAGCAGCGTCAGAAGTTGTACTACGATCGTGGTGCGAAGAGCCTGAAACATCTGATTCCTGGCGACGTTGTTCGAATCCAGAAAGGGAAAGTGTGAGAACCAGCAATCGTAACTGGCACAGCAGGCGGCAATCCACGTTCCTACATTGTCAGCTGTGATGGACACGAATATCGAAGAAACCGCAGACATTTGAGGAAGACGAATGAACCACCGCCTATCATCTTGCCACCAGATGATCAACAACCGTCCAGTCAAGGGTGCACTGTTCTATCTAGTCCGGTGCACACTGTTCCGTCCAACGTAGTTCATGCTGTTCCATCCAGTACAGCACATGCTGTTCCATCCACTACAGCACATGCTGTTCCATCTACTACAGCACATGCTGTTCCATCCACTACAGCACATGCTGTTCCATCTACTACAGCACATGCTGTTCCATCCACTACAGCACATGCTGTTCCATCTACTACAGCACATGCTGTTCCATCCACTACAGCACATGCTGTTCCATCCAGTGCAACATACACTGTTCCATCCATTATACGTATTGCCAATCGCGGAAGGGTAGTAAAGATGCCACAAAAATATGCGGACTATCAGACCTGAACATTGTAACACTTGTAGTTGAACAGTTATTCTAGTTGTGAGTTTTGTTTAGATATATATACAGTTCGTAGTTCGTAGAAAGTTTGTTGATCTAGAACGTTGATTAGTCAGCATCCGTTTAGTTATGCTGGTGCGCTCAGTAATCATTTATGTTTGTCTATTACCTGTTACGTCATAGGTACTGTCGTGACATTTGCAAATACATGTATTCACGTACATAGTAACTGAGAACTCGCTGAACTGAGGTACCATATCTATAGCAATAGAAATAACAAATAAGCATTTGAACCGTAACGATTAATATCTAGCATACAAGTATATGCTGTCTTTATTAGCTCTCACAATGTTTATAAGCATATGGAAAAGGGAGATGTAACAGATTGATGCATACTCGTAGTTATGACGTCACGCGCAACTCGTTGTTATTGTCCACTCAGGTTCGAGTAATAAATGGGGCCCGGGAGAATCTCTCTTTCTGGACATCCATGCCCGTAAACAGTGTCACGCTTTTACAGCGCTGGCCGGAAAATCCTTCTTTGGCCGGAAAAGCCATGCTTTTTCTAGTTAATAATTGTTCGTAGAGATGGCAGCACTTACCGATCGCAATGGAGACACAGACTAACGGAGATAGCATTACCCTTAACGGGTACACAGACTGGACACAACGCCAAAATAGTGTTATGGAATTGAATGGTGGCGCCGCCTAGCGAATGAAGCGGTACACTAAAAATCTGGCTGTGGTGACACACTGTGGATGTGTAACGTTGTAACATTAAAACGTCTCTATCGTTAATTATAATATTTGGATTGGAGTTTAATTATACATTCCTGAATCTAAAAGGTCAAATGTTAGTCTTCAAGTAGATTGTGCTCTATTAAACGGCTGTACATTTATTTTTACATGCAAAACGATCATCCACACCGTATCACAGACTAATGCACAATACAGACATAACATCACAATGCGTAATGTGCACACGGTAGACTGTGCTACAGTCTGTAGTTTAATTTATTCCTCAGTCTGTGACCGGATTTTGTGAGATGTTTGTTTTTTCTACAAACAATAATAATAATATAAAGACGATATAATTTCTATATTTTTTACTCAAATACCATTAATCACATTTATTGCTAAGAAGCTTAATCACAAGTACTGGAGCTTCAGCAATTTACAATTCTGCTTGTTTCTAGGTTCGGAGTGCAGGAGGGTTACTGACTTCTATCAGAGATGAAACTGCATCCTTTCTTAGCCTCTTAAATTTTTGACTTGCCCTTGTGTTTTTAATAAAGGTGGAAGGGATCGGGTGAAGGAATTATGGAAAATAAGGTAAAATACAGACAGTTTGAATTTTTTATTAGCAAAATTATTCAGCATGTGTTGGTTTAGTTTTGATATTGCCATAAGCAATAATGATATACTTCAGTGCCCAGCAGTGAATATTTCTCAACCGTATTTTTCTGTTTATGTATATTTTATGAAATCAAGCCTGGTACATGTATAACGACCCATGAGTCACACGACGAGAAGCAGAGAAAGCAATGTATTTTAGTAATTTCCCATATTAATAATAGTTATATTTTTAAATAGGTACAGCATATCACATTTCAAAGCAGCCAATGATTTTAACCTTGTCAGCTGGACACATAAATTGAGATGCCTCAAAATGATTCTCGCAAATTGGCAGATATTTGCATTGGCTGTCTTTTAACCCGTCAATGTCGGCTCTTCTTATGTTGCAGATCCACTTCCGAAGTCTATGTACATGATCATCTACATGTGTCATATGTGATGTGGTGTATTATTTACAAATTGCATATCGTTTTAACTGGTATTTTTCACAGAACAAAGGGCAGCAGAATTACACAGTTCACCGAACCAAGTAGTGTTTTCCATAACTTTTAACTGTTAGCTTTACAATATTGTATCTTGTATTAGTTTACATTGATATTATGATTACATATAATTAAACAATCAATAAGTACGGTCTCTGTTCGTGTGCACAGCAGTTAGTGAGTCACTGCATCTGTCATTGCCGTTCTAACGAATTTATTATTTGCAAACGTATATAACATGCAACATAAATCTAGTACCTATCATGCTCTGTGGGAAACTTGAAAAACGCTATATCTGGGAATATATCTAGAATATATTATGCAAATGATTCCCGTACCGGTTTGAATATAGACACCCCCATACTCTCTGTGAATATTGAGTTTATTGACGCACGATTAATCAATATATTAGCAAATATATGCGCGCGGAAGTGAATTACAGATGATTAAATTTCTAACATTTTAGATACCTATAGACACATGTCTTAGCTATAGTCTCTGTGAATATTGAGTTTATTGACGCACGATTAGTCAATATATTAGCAAATATATGCGTACCGTAATCTCCCGTACCGGCTTGAATATAGACACCCCCGATGCCATTTCGAGTAGTTGACCGCTTCATTCGCCAGGGGCAGAACCATCGAAACGTTTAACAAACAGGGTATACGAAGTGTCCAGTCTGTGTATCCGTTAGTCTGTGATGGAGACCTGCCGAAGGTGAACCTGCTGAAATGTTGTTGTCGTTGAAATGTTGCTGAAGTAACGTTGTCATGCAAAATAAAGCCTAGTGACCATGAAATTAGTGTATAATCCATTTCCCGAACGTGCGGTCATTGAGGGCGAAATAGCATAGTGAACTGGAGTTTAGTTTGTACTTTATTCGCTGGGTGGCAGCAGCTGCACTACCTTCCGTCCCCGATTATACATCTACTCACTGAGTTCATTAATAGAGCTCAGTGCATCTACTATAGAGGGTTCCGCGATTTTTCATATTACCCACAATGCAACGCCGCCGGCCATTTGGGTTCCAGAACCCAGTTCAGGCATGGTACAAGTACATTGAGCAACGCACCTCTGCTCATTTTATTCGCCTATTAAGCAAATCCATCACAACGCCGCTCTTCTGTGGTGTTGTCAACTGCAGCAATCGGTATCAGAGAGAGCCACACAGCTTTTTTAGGCTGCCTAGCGTGATCACAACACAAGGTAAAGTGACGAGAGACCAGGCGGACCACAGACGTTTGGAGCATTTTCAATAAAAAAGCAATGCTGAATAACCACGAAATGTATTTACTACCAATGTTTCTCTACTCTCTTTCGCCTTGTATTGCCGATAATTACCTGTAAATGCCGGTTAAATGCTCCTCTGCAAGACACAGGTACACCGCACGCCGCTACACATTTACACTTATATACATATCAGGAGTAGATAATACTTAATAGGGAAGGAGTGTGACATCAATAAACAAGGGAAATTCGTCATTTACTAGCCTT
>NW_014577555.1:154746-163306 GCF_000485595.1 Priapulus caudatus | reverse complement strand
GTAGGTGGCGTGGGTGAGGCAGCTGCCATTATAGCAGCCTTCAGAATTGACCCTCAAATTCACCAGAATGCCCACCAAATATAGCCTATTTTTTTTTTAATTTCGTGGGGCATGCCCCGGACCCCCCTAGCTGTGACTAGAACTATGGAAACTTGCGTCACCCAAACCCTCTGGATCCGCCCTGAAACTGGCTTTTGTTACCAAGACTCGGCGGCTGTTCTCTCGTTACCGTGCAGCGATGGCAGGGTCGGCCATATATATAATTCAATATACATTGGTTCGTCTCATTAAATCTATGACCAGCCTATGTGTAATGAATCATATATATATATATATATATATATATATATATTTATATATATATATCGAGGGGGTATAAAGAAGGAGAGAGTACAACTGTGAAATGCTGAACCATGCTGCAGTATTTAGTCGAAATAAGAAACTTTGCCCGTTTTATTTTGACGATTCTTTGCGGTATTATTGCTCATGATCAGCTGTCCTACCTTGCTGATATAAAACAAACCGCTTGTCTCCTACGATGCCCTACGCTGAGATAATGAGCGGTGAAAATCTTGTATTTTTGGGCCATAGCGCTGTGTAGCGCCATGGTAGCGCTGACTCATTACGTCAGTACTACAGAGTTTACTACATCTAGCGCACGCCGGCAGTTAGATGCGATATGATATGACTACTAGGCACTTAGGATATGACTACTAGGCACTTAAAAAAACAAACCCTAACCCTAACCCTAACCTAACCTAAACCCTAAACCTAACCTAAACCCTAACCCTAACCCTAAAAAAAAAAGTAGTCATATCATATCGCATCTACCTGCCGGTTGCACATCTAGCGCAAACTGCATGCAGCGCCCCCTTCCCACACTCAGGATCAGAATTGAGCCAGAGCGAGAGCGCCATCTGTCGTGGAGTTTGCATCCAGCGTGAGGTGGACACAGGCGGGGGTCATCACTATGGCAATCAATAACCGACGTCATTCATTCCATTTGTCAATCATTGACGGAGCACGCGCCACGCGAGGTTTCCCGAAGTTATCTCAAAGCGAGAGACAGTCGCAGTCAGCAGGTATCTCGAGTGGGTTTCCGGCGAAAATACTAGATTTTCACCGCTCACTATCTCAGCGTAGGGGCATCGTAGGGACATGCGGTTTGTTTTATATTAACAAGGTAGGATGGCTGATCAATAATGCTCCAAATCGTCAAAATAAAACGGGGAAAGTTTATTATTTCGACTAATACTGCAACATGGTTTCAGCATTTCACCATTGTACGCTCTCCTTCTTAATACGCTCTTGATATATATCTATATCTATATATCTATATACACACGTGTGCTTAATGAGAGAGAAGCCTCGTTACCTGTCGCCTATACTACCTGTAACCTACCACCAGTCACATATCACCTGGCTCGCTTGCTATTTGTCACCTATCAACCTTGTCACTAATCACCTGTCACTTATTGCATGTCACATATCGCCTATCGCCTGTCACATGTGATCCGTCACGTAACACCCGTTATCCTTCATCTGTAAGCAATCACGTGCGATTTGCAACGTTATTTGTCACGAGTCACGAGTCACATGTATGTCGCCTATCACTGGTGACCTACGTGTCACCTCTAGCCTCGCGTGTCTTAGTTAGTGAACTATCTATATATCGCGTTGCGATTGCACATCCTTCCGCACACGCGTCTCATCTCAACACTTTCTAATTAATTCACGTCACAGTTTCCTTGTCGGTGAATTGTTCCCCCTCCTACCGACACAGCTACAAGGTACGCCAATAAGCTTGCCTCGCCGCACTCTGCTACTGATTTGCTTGAGCAAATGAGAATGCTCAGCGAAAATAATTAGTTATTGACCGCATCCAATCAAGCTACTGGGATTTCCGCTGTTTCCCCTTTGCCCAACTCCCACTAATGAAACGCCCGACCATGCGTACTGCGCCGTGACTCGTCGGCATGCCGCTATTTAAGGACGAACTCGTGTGAGTGTGTATACAGAGGAAGAGTTGCGACGCTGGGAGCGAGATATCGGAGCCAGAGATCAGACATTGCGCCGTGTGATTAAGTTCAGGTATGCTCACTGCTGGTATTACGTCAGAAACATCGTAAAGTTAATGCTAATGTTAATGCTAAGATAACACTTTTTTTGGTTGAGCATCGATTTTAAATGCACAAATTACCAATGCGGATACAACAATTTACAACCTATCAAACCTTTGTTTTGGTGATTATAAGCGCAGAGCTTTGCGGTAAGTAATTAACGTTGAATTCTAACGTACATTACAACGTGATTCATATTCTACACGGGAAATGTGAATGAAATTAGTGTATAATCCATTTCCCGAACGTGCAGTCATTGAAGGCGAAATAGCATAGTGAACTGGAGTTTAGTTTTTACTTTATTCGCTGGGTGGCCGCAGCTGCACTACCTTCCGTCCCCGACTATACATCTACTATACGTTCTCAACACCCCTCAACACCCCTCCCCCCAACGTTGTACGCGGACAAGCCTCTACAAAACCTCCAACTAAATCATTTAATAAATCATCGCGCGGTTGCGACTTCCTTTTTGCTGCCAGCCGCCTATTTACAAAGCACACATTCATCCATTACTCGGACGTACATGAATACCGAGGAGCATCGATTCATTCTATCGATCTATCCTAGCTATTATCATTAGCGCTAACCTATACGCTTGTGAAATTATTACCTCCGCGCAACGGAGTTGCAGGGAGGTAATGTGATCGCTCTCGTGTGTGTGTTCGTGTGTGTGTTCGTGTGGTGTGTGTTCGTGTGTGTGTTCGTGTGTGTGTTCGTGTGTGTGTTCGTGTGTGTGTTCGTGTGTGTGTGTGTGTGTGTAGCCAGCAGCGAGCCAGCTATACACTGTATACATGTTACACGCGTTGGCGCGATCGATTCAGCACCAGCTCGCCTTAGGGTGTCCAGTCAGCAGCAGCCAGCAGCGAGCTGGCTGTTATACACATGTATACATGTTACACGCTCGCGGAGGTATGCACTCTCTTTGAGTGCCCTCTGTCTAGTTTATCATGTCACCAGTGCTGGATAGAAACTAGTAGGTCCCCTCAATAACGATGTCAATCGGTGTTTATTTCACGGGAGCGGCATTCTTCACGTCTTCGCGGCAGCCGGCTGAAAGGGGTGATAGGATATGTTTACTAGGCACTTCTAATTTTAACATATATTTTACGATATATTAAAGAATGATGCAAAAACCCTAAAAGGTGCCCTATCCCTAACCCTAACCCTAACCCTAACCCTGACCCTAATTAAATTTGAAATATATGTTAAAATTAGAAGTGCCTAGTAAACATATCCTATCACCCCTTTCAGCCGGCTGCGGGCATGCCCCACGAATTTTTTTAAAAAATTAGGCTATATTTGGTGCATTCTGGTGAATTTTGAGGGTCAATTCTGAAGCGTGTGACCGATGCAAACCGGCCTAAATCCGCGCCTGAGTGTACTGTGCGGCTGCCGATCAGGTGTTTGTTAGCTAGGTGGCGTGGGTGAGGCAGCTGCCATTATAGCAGCTTCAGAATTGACCCTCAAAATTCACCAGAATGCACCAAATATAGCCTATTTTTTTTTTTAATTTCGTGGGGCATGCCCCCGGACCCCCCTAGCTGTGACTAGAACTATGGAAACTGGTCACCCAAACCCTCTGGATCCGCCCCTGAAACTGGCTTTGTTACCAAGACTCGGCGGCTGTTCTCTCGTTACCGTGCAGCGATGGCAGGGTCGGCCATATATATAATTCAATATACATGGGTTCGTCTCATTAAATCCTATGACCAGCCTATGTGTAATGAATCATATATATATATATATATATCGAGGGCGTATAAAGAAGGAGAGAGTACAACTGTGAAATGCTGAAACCATGCTGCAGTATTAGTCGAAATAAGAAACTTTGCCCGTTTTATTTTGACGATTCTTTGCGGTATTATTGCTCATGATCAGCTGTCCTACCTTGCTGATATAAAACAAACCGCTTGTCCCTACGATGCCCCTACGCTGAGATAATGAGCGGTGAAAATCTTGTATTTTTGGGCCATAGCGCTGTGTAGCGCCATGGTAGCGCTGACTCATTACGTCAGTACTACAGAGTTTACTACATCTAGCGCACCCGGCAGTTAGATGCGATATGATATGACTACTAGGCACTTAGGATATGACTACTAGGCACTTAGGATATGACTACTAGGCACTTAAAAAAAAACAACCCTAACCCTAACCCTAACCTAACCTAAACCCTAAACCTAACCTAAACCCTAACCCTATAACCACCCTAAAAAAAAAAAAGTAGTCATATCATATCGCATTCTACCTGCCGTTGCAACATCTAGCGCAAACTGCATGCAGCGCCCCCTTCCCACACTCAGGATCAGAATTGAGCCAGAGCGAGAGCGCCATCTTCGTGGAGTTTGCATCCAGCGTGAGGTGGACACAGGCGGGGGTCATCACTATGGCAATCAATAACCGACGTCATTCATTCCATTTGTCAATCATTGACGGAAGCACGCGAGGTTTCCCGAAGTTATCTCAAAGCGAGAGACAGTCGCAGTCAGCAGGTATCTCGAGTGGTTTCCGGCGAAAAATACTAGATTTTCACCGCTCTCACTATCTCAGCGTAGGGGCATCGTAGGGACATGCGGTTGTTTTATATTAACAAGGTAGGATGGCTGATCAATAATGCTCCAAATCGTCAAAATAAAACGGGCGAAAGTTTATTATTTCGAACTAATACTGCAACATGGTTTCAGCATTTCACCATTGTACGCTCTCTTCTTAATACGCTCTTGATATATTCTATATCTATATATCTATATACACACGTGTGCTTAATTGAGAGAGAAGCCTCGTTACCTGTCGCCTATACTACCTAGTAACCTACCACCAGTCACATATCACCTGGCTCGCTTGCTATTTGTCACCTATCAACCTTGTCACTAATCACCTGTCAACTTATTGCATGTCACATATCGCCTATCGCCTGTCACATTGTGATCCGTCAGCGTAACACCCGTTTATCCTTCATCTGTAAAGCAATCACCGTGCGATTTGCAACGTTATTTGTCACGAGTCACGAGTCACATGTATGTCGCCTATCACTGGTTGACCTACGTGTCACCTCTAGCCTCGCGTGTCTTAGTTAGTGAACTATCTATATATCGCGTTGCGATTGCACATCCCTTCCGCACACGCGTCTCATCTCAACACTCTAATTAATTCACGTCACAGTTTCCTGTCGGTGAATTGTTCCCCCTTCCTACCGACACAGCTACAAGGTACGCCAATAAGCTTGCCTCGCCGCACTTCTGCTACTGATTTGCTTGAGCAAATGAGAATGCTCAGCGAAAATAATTAGTTATTGACCGCATCAATCAAGCTACTGGGATTTCCGCTGTTTCCCTTTGCCCAACTCCCACTAATGAAACGCCCGACCATGCGTACTGCGCCGTGACTCGTCGGCATGCCGCTATTTAAGGACGAACTCGTGTGAGTGTGTATACAGAGGAAGAGTTGCGACGCTGGGAGCGAGATATCGGAGCCAGAGATCAGACATTGCGCCGTGTGATTAAGTTCAGGTATGCTCACTGCTGGTATTACGTCAGAAACATCGTAAAGTTAATGCTAATGTTAATGCTAAGATAACACTTGCGACTAATGTTAATGTTACGAGAGGAGCGTAGAGACACCGGCTATGCGCGCACCTGCCACTAGCGGCGCTGTTCGTCAATTCGGTTACTCAGCAACCCGGAAGTAGTCAGGTCCCTTATGCTAGGGGCACACGAGCGTATTTTATCGCCCGATCGCGGCGATTAAAATCGCCAGCGAATTTAATCGCCCGATCACGAAGGGGCACACGTAGCGAATTTGAGAGCGTACGCGTACGCCACTCGACGGAATCACATGATCACATGATGCATCACATGATATCAACAAACGTCCGATTGGTTTAGAAAAATCGATCGGGCGACAAAATACGCCGGACACGGCACACGACCGAATTTGCCAGTAAATAATCGCCGGCGTAAATAATCGCCCGAAAATATCTAACATTTTGGATACGGTGCGATTCGTACGGGCGATTAAAATCGGCGTCGACGTGAACGGGCCACACGGGCAATTTTTCGAGCGATTTTAAATTCGCGGCGATCGGGCCGATAAAAATCGCTCGTGTGCCCCTACCTTTAGTGCAAAATATGGGCCGAATCGTTACAGAAGTGACAAAAGTCTCAAACTTGGCACAGTTGTAGCTTAACTCAAATCCTTCGCGAAATATTAGAGCTAGTGACACTATCCTACGGGCCATAGCCGCGCGTATATATATTAGCCTATGAGCGATACCGTGCGTATATTTTTGGTAATGAATTAAACTATTCGTGCTCAAAATTCACAGAGACCATAGCTAAGACATGTGTTTATATGTATCTAGAATTTTAGAAAATGTAACAAATCGTTCGCGAGATATTAGAGTTAGTACACTATCCTACGGGCCATAGCCGCGCGTATATATTAGCCTATGAGCGATACCGTGCGTACATTTTGGTAATTAATTAAACTATTCGTGCTTTTAACAAACTCAATATTCACAGAGAGTATAGCTAAGACATGTGTCTATAGGTATCTAGTGGAAGCGACGCGGGCTTATTAGTAGGTGGGCGCGACACACACGCGCTCGCGCACGCGCCTCCTTTCTCTCACACCCACACACGCACACACACACGCACGCACGCACGCACACACATGCCCAGACGTACGCACAGATATCTCTCATACGCACGCACACACTCCATGCACGCACACACGCACGCACGCACGCACGCGGCCATCGGGAGGTCATAGAGAAGCCGTAGAGCGACTGTCAACAGCAATATGTGATGACTTCCGATGATCTGATGCAGGTTTGTAAGACAGTCTCAGTGCGCGATCGCTCCCTCTCTAGCAGAAGATTAGCAATTCTACGATTCTTACATGCGAGTCTAAAAGACATAATCACCTAATACGTATAAGGAAGGGTTACATGCAGGGGGCGGCGCCACAGGGGGGCAGGGGGGGGGCGGTCGCCCCCCCTATCATTTGCGAAGAAAAGGAAAGAAGAAAGAAGAAAAAGAAAAAGAAAAGAAAAAAGAAAAAGAAAAAGAAAAAGAAGAAGAAGAAGAAGAAAAAGAAAAAGAAAAAGAAACATCTTGCAAATGTCTTGCAAATGATGGGTGGGGTGGGGGGTCACCCCCCCCCTCCATCATTTGCAAGAAAAGGTAAAGAAGAAGAAGATTCTTGCAAATAATAGGGGGATCGCCCAAAAATGAGTGATGTACCGTCAGCTGGGGCTACTTTGAACACTTTTCAGATATTTTTTTAAAAATCATTGCACATGGTATAATGAAATCTTTGAATGGTGAGCTATATTGGGGCTATACTTGAATCAAAAGAATGGTTGTATAAATTATCAGATTGGTTAAAGTGATGTGATAATTTTTTTGGATTTTTATTTGTTCAAAGAAACCCCTGTGTTAGGGGCTATTTTGAACGTTGTGTGTGTATTTTTTTACAATTTCAAGTCAGCGATTTGCAATTTACTGCGGGACTCCTATTTCATGTATTAAATATTCAAATACTTTGTAAAATATTTTATTCATCAACAGAAAATATGCAAAAATAATTTGTCAATAAGATTGCCATATAGCCATAATTCTCATTTTCATTTTTTTTGGCCCCGGGTGTTCAATGTTGCCCCGCTGTTCAAAGTAGCCCCAGCTGACGGTAGCCTACAAGCTGGACCACTTTCATCGAAAAATTAAGTGTCGAAATTCAATCCATATAAAACCTGTGGTTAATTTGATAAATCGATGTAAGGTTTTATTTCCTTGGGATCCCAAGTTGGACCATCATTTGTCGATGATGCTGTTTCCCAGGCGGAAAGGTAGGCACACTTAAAGGGTGTTAACAACTTATAAATTATAATTACAATATACGTTCAGACTGACCTCTAATAATACTCTTACATGCTATCTTATTTTTACTCCGCCCACGGAGTGGAGGGGAGGTATGTGATGCGGGTCTGTGCGTCGTGTACACGTTTAAGCGTGTGTGTGCTGGTGTGTGGTTGTGTGTGTGTGTGTGTGTGTGGTGTGCGTGCGTGCGTGCGTCGCGTGCGTGGCGTGTGTGTGACGCGATCGATATTAGCGCGTCAGCAGAGCGAGCCAGCCACAGCCGGCTGCTGCTGACTGAGCGGCGATCGAGCAACATGTACGCTGGCGTATATCGTGGTTATTCGTGTGTTCGTGAGTCGTATGGCGTATGGCGTATGTCGCTGGCGGAGGTATGCTCTCTCCGTGAGTGCCCTCTGCTAGTTTTAGTTAGTGTGTGTATGCGCACGGCGCGCGTGTGTGTGTGTGGTGCGTGTGCGTGCGTTCATCTCTCTCGGTCATGTTTTCCCTCTCCTCTACTAATACAACGATTATTGTTCAAGTGCTACAGCATAGGATTTTAAAGCAAATCAGCGTTTCCCGTCCCAA
>NW_014577555.1:144959-151474 GCF_000485595.1 Priapulus caudatus | reverse complement strand
ACACACACGACACGACACACACACACACACACACACACACACACACACACGACACACACACACACACACACACACACACACACACAATATATATATATATATATATATATATATATATATATATCTGCCCTACACACTATACCATACAAACATGTAGTACTGCACAAAAGCTTCATTCCTTTCTTGCCGCTGTCTCTCCATTAATTACAAACGAGCGGGCGATGTGTTGCCTGTCAAATTAGTAGGAATTATTATTTTTTAGTGGGGTCACTGGAATTTTTGCCAGTCCGTCGGAGATTCGGTCACATAAGCCGGTTTTATACTATTGTTTGGAAAAAATGAGTATTTCCCGAGTTTATGCAGCTTGAAACTCATAACTCGGGTTTATTTTTCCTCGCGTACACACATAACCCGGGTTATTTTACTTGGTATAGATGCATAAACCCGGACTTTTTTTCTTGTGTAGACACATAATCCGGGTTACCTTTCCTCGCGTATATACGCATAACCAGGGTTATCTCTTTGGTGTGGACACTGTTTCCAAGCAGGCAATTATATCAGCCTCCTACTCTGGCATCCGTCTTAGTGGATTCTAGCACGCATGCAGCAGTATTTCGAACAGGTGAAATTGCTTACGGTAATTGCTGTTCACAATATCGCATGCGTTCTGTTAATTAAGGTAACGCAGCCAACGTCAGACCTTTTGCTTTTTAAAACGTAGTTACGTATAATAATAATAATAATAATAATAATAATAATAATAATAATAATAATAATAAGCACACATCCTGCGAAAAATTCTGGAGTGAATCCTTATGTCCCAGGTTGGGACACGGTCAACCCAGAAGCCACCGGCTAATGCCGTGATCCACTTTGGAAATAATAATAATAATAATATTAATAACTTACCATCATGGCGACGACTCACACCGGTCACGTGATCACGTGAGGCACGCATGCGTATAGTGATTTCGAGAGTCGTTAGAAACCATTTCTTTACTTGGAATAATATGACGACCCCAGATAATGAGCAACTGTGGCTAATTCTACTGATTTTCCCCCACGTTATATATCAACGTGCGTGCCTCGTTTCTTTCTTCGTTTACGATCATATACCGTGATCATGGACGATCATATACCACGATCATATATCATTATCATAAGCTAGGATTATAGATAAGAGCGCGTCATTAAATTGTCATTGTTTTCGCAGGACTAGCTACCTGCTAATGCTTGCTAATACCTATTCTACTACGCCTCTATAATGGCTATACCTACTCTTAATGTTATACAGCGAAGAGAATGTAATGGCTAGTCCGCTTTTATAGATCCACTTCTAGAGACCGTAATGGTAATTAAAATTACAACATTGATGTTGGTTTCGCGTCGCGGAGCTTAAAGCCGGATTAGTTGAAATCATGTCGGGTCTCTGATATAGCCACATGAGTAATTTACATTTGTTCGGTATTTACCCTTGGTAGTAACCAGAGCTTATAACAGGTGGATGCTGGTTTCGTTTCGCAGGCGTGGAGGCAAACATCGAGAGATAAATTCGAACCATGCCCCGGTACACACGATTTGCATATAGCAGCAGGAGTGATATGCCCCCCTGTTTAGTATTCCCTCGTGATTGTAACTAGATTCTATAACGGGTGATTTCTTCTTGTCGCAGGCGCTGAAGCAAACATTGAGAGATTCGTCGTTGGAGCCATGCCGGAGCCTAGTAACGATTACAGGGTGGTCGTGTTTGGCGCGGGAGGCGTGGGGAAGTCGTCACTGGTGCTTCGCTTCGTGCGAGGCACGTTCAGGGAGAGCTACATACCGACGATAGAGGATACTTATCGACAGGTAAGCGGTGTACGGCGCGCGTCGCGCACGCACGCACGCACACGCACGCGCGCGCACATACGCACACACGCACACGCACGGACGCGCGCACACACACACACACACACACACACACACACGCACGGACGCGCACACACGCGCACGGACGCGTACACACGCACACGGACACATGCACACGGACACGCACACACGCACACGCACACGCACGCACGCACGCACGCGCACACACGCATGCACAGGCACGCACGCACGCACGCACGCACGCACACGGACGCGCACACGGAAGCGCACACACGCACTCACGCGCACACACCCACGTACACATACGTGTATATCATAGACGCAATTAGAGACATTTAATCCACACAGAAACACGCACGCACGCACGCACGCGCATAGGGTTAATCGATGCAGTATTCATATATATGCATATAATCCATAATCTGGGGACAAAAGCTTGACTCGTCTGATTCATTTATGCTTTAATGCGGATGTCTGAAGATAAGTAAGTCGCAACGCCGATCACAAAGCAGCGATACGGGAAGCTTCGGTACAGTAGCAGGCACCGCATAATCATTGAATTTAGCAAAGCTGATTGCGCGTTTTTTAATGAGAATTTCTCATTAATGCTTGCTTCGTGATTTGCGTGCAAAGGCTCGATTAGTCTTTAATTTAGTAGTCACGCCGCACGTCTGCAGTCAATATTAACGCATCAATTCCCTGCGCTTGCGTTTAAGTCATTTTGGGATTCGTTATAATTATTTAAATTAGCAATGGCGGTTTCGCAATGAAAATGACGTGACGTATCCGCAGTTGGAACTCATGTGCTTGTTCTGTCTCACAGCGCATGCCTGAACACAGTACTGGCACATTTATATCCTGTATCGCAGTATATATCGACGGGGGACCTATCAATTGTCTATTATTTCCGCGATGCTATTGGATGCGTTTAAAGGAAAGTCGCTCCTACACAATTTACTCAATGACTTTAGGCACAAAAACTGCTCTGAAATTCACAGCATAGATTGACGAAAGATAATCACGCTCAATCGCTACACTAAAAGTATTTTACGTCAGCGCCGCGCTCTGGTCGCTTGCATCTCTCCCGATCGTTATCATTCCTTTTCGCTTCACCACAATTCCGCTAGGCGGCGCTTTCACGTGCCGCATCGTAGATTCATGCTAGCCATGATAACATCGAATGACGTTATCAGTTTTAGAGACCGTCCCCGCTACGTCGCGCAAGCTAGATCGTGGACACCACGGCTCCCCTATGCAAACATCCAAACTAATATATAATCCGACTTTCATCAGAATCGCCCGTGCAGCGCACAATCGATCCAATTCGAACAGTATAAACACCACCTTTTACGCATCCGCAGGTGATCAGCTGCAACAAGAACATCTGCACGCTGCAGATCACCGACACGACGGGCAGCCATCAGTTCCCCGCGATGCAGCGCCTCAGCATCAGCAAGGGTCACGCCTTCATCCTCGTATACTCGATCACGAGCAAGCAGTCGATCGAGGAACTGAAGCCGATCTACGAGGAGATACGACAGATCAAGGGCGACACGTCCGACAACATCCCCATCATGCTCGTCGGCAACAAGTGCGACGAGACGGCGCGGGAGGTGTCCGTGCAGGATGGCATCAACCTCGCCAAGCAGTGGACGAGTGCCTTCATGGAGACGTCGGCGAAGACCAATCACAACGTCAAGGAACTGTTCCAGGAGCTGCTGCAGCTAGAGAAGCGAAGGACTATGAGTCTGCAGCTGGAGACGAAGAAGACGCGATCGCAGAAGCGAAAGGAAATGTTGAAGGGCAAGTGCGCGATCATGTGAGATGGACGCAGGGTATCCGGTCCGGTACGTGAGAGAGACACGAGGATATCTGGTCCGGTGCGTGAGAGAGACACGGGATATCCGGTCCGTTACGAGAGAGACGCGGGATATCCGGTCTGATACTTAAGAGACACAGGATATTCGGTCCGGTCGAGGGTTGAGAGTCAGGTACGAGGTCAGGACACATGATGCGAGCGTCGCATGCAACTCTATAGAGTCTCTGTCTCCCTGCCACTCTGCCTGCCTGCCTGCCTCCCTGCCTGCCTCCCTGCCCGGACTGTCTTTCTACGTCCCTGTCTCTCTGCCTCTCTGCTTCTCTGCCTCCCTGAAAAAAATCGTTCAAAATGTGAAAAAAGTATGAAAAGTGGTACACTTGCGGACCGCGGACTTGCGGAGAGTGGACACACTGTACGGTGTCAAACCGCTTCCAACGGCTTTCCTAGCTTTCGTTGCTACTACACTTGATTGGCTGCTAAAAACAATCGCGTTCGAACACGATGATTCATTGTTGGGCGCGCTGGCGCTAGCTGGTGCAAGCGCATGCAAGCGCATGCGCCGTACGCAAGCGATGGAAATCGGGCGATTAAAATCGGCGTCGACGTGAACGGGCACACGGGCGAATTTTTCGAGCGATTTTAAAATTCGCGGCGATCGGGCGATAAAAATCGCTCGTGTGCCCCTACCTTTAGTGCAAAATATGGGCCGAATCGTTACAGAAGTGACAAAAGTCTCAAACTTGGCACAGTTGTAGCTTAACTCAAATCCTTCGCGAAATATTAGAGCTAGTACACTATCCTACGGGCCATAGCCGCGCGTATATATATTAGCCTATGAGCGATACCGTGCGTATATTTTTGGTAATGAATTAAACTATTCGTGCTCAAAATTCACAGAGACCATAGCTAAGACATGTGTTTATATGTATCTAGAATTTTAGAAAATGTAACAAATCGTTCGCGAGATATTAGAGTTAGTACACTATCCTACGGGCCATAGCCGCGCGTATATATTAGCCTATGAGCGATACCGTGCGTACATTTTTGGTAATTAATTAAACTATTCGTGCTTTAACAAACTCAATATTCACAGAGAGTATAGCTAAGACATGTGTCTATAGGTATCTAGTGGAAGCGACGCGGGCTTATTAGTAGGTGGGCGCGACACACACGCGCTCGCGCACGCGCTTCCTTTCTCTCACACCCACACACGCACACACACACGCACGCACGCACGCACACACATGCCCAGACGTACGCACAGATAATCTCTCATACGCACGCACACACTCCCATGCACGCACACACGCACGCACGCACGCACGCGGCCATCGGGAGGTCATAGAGAAGCCGTAGAGCGACTGTCAACAGCAATATGTGATGACTTCCGATGATCTGATGCAGGTTTGTAAGACAGTCTCAGTGCGCGATCGCTCCCTCTCTAGCAGAAGATTAGCAATTCTACGGATTCTTCATGCGAGTCTAAAAGACATAATCACCTAATACGTATAAGGAAGGGTTACATGCAGGGGCGGCGCCACAGGGGGGGCAGGGGGGGGGGCGGTCGCCCCCCCTATCATTTGCAAGAAAAAGGAAAGAAGAAGAAGAAAAAGAAAAAGAAAATTAACGAAATAAGAAAAAGAAAAAGAAAAAGAAGAAGAAGAAGAAGAAAAGAAAAAGAAAGAAAAGAAACATCTTGCAAATGTCTTGCAAATGATGGGTGGGGTGGGGGGGTCACCCCCCCCCCTCCATCATTTTGCAAGAAAAAGGTAAAGAGAAGAAGATTCTTGCAAATAATAGGGGGGATCGCCCAAAATGAGTGATGTACCGTCAGCTTGGGGCTACTTTGAACACTTTTCAGATATTTTTTTAAAAATATTGCACATGGTATAATGAAATCTTTGAATGGTGAGCTATATTGGGGCTATACTTGAATCAAAAGAATGGTTGTATAAATTATCAGATTGGTTAAAGTGATGTGATAATTTTTTTGGATTTTTATTTGTTCAAAGAAACCCCTGTGTTAGGGGCTATTTTGAACGTTGTGTGTGTATTTTTTTACAATTTCAAGTCAGCGATTTGCAATTTACTGCGGGACTCCTATTTCATGTATTAAATATTCAAATACTTTGTAAAATATTTTATTCATCAACAGAAAAATATGCAAAAATAATTTTGTCAATAAGATTGCCATATAGCCTAATTCTCATTTCATTTTTTTTGGCCCGCGGTGTTCAATGTTTGCCCCGCTGAACTATTTACTCGCACTCACTTTTCATCTTTACACAAAGGTAGCCCCAGCTTGACGTTAGCTAACACAGCCCCTGGACCACTTTCATCGAAATTAACAACTTAACAGCGCTCGAAATTCAATCCATATAAAAACTCAGTATGTGTGTTAATTTGATATCGATGTCAAGGTTTTATTTCCTTGGGATTCCCAAGTGCTGGGACCATCTTTGTCGATGATGCTGTGTTCGGCGCGTAAGGTAGGCAGCACTTAACGGGGTTAACAACTTATAACATTATAATTACAATATACGTATCAGGACTGACCCTAATAATACTCTACATGCCTATCTTATTGTTACCTCCGCCCACGAGTGGAGGGAGAGGTTATGTGATCCGGGTCTGTGCGTTTCGCTGTACACGTTAGCCCCTTCAACTACGTGGTCCCGTGGTGGCCGTCCGGTTGTCTGTGTTGTCTGGTGTGTTGTGTTTGTAGTGTGTGATGTGTTGTGCGTGGCGTGCGTGCCGTCAGCGTGCGTGCGTCCTGACGTCGTGTGTGGACGCGATCGATTTACTTACGCGCGTCAGCGATTGGCGA